>NC_053025.1:72467892-72703080 GCF_003073215.2 Triticum urartu
TTCTCTCCTACTCCTACTAGGGAAAGGGGGGAATCCTACTCCCGGTGGGAGTAGGACTCCCCACTATAAAAAAAGACACATTCGTGACATTTTGGGCCGAACAAAAAAAAATTCTGTCATACATATGACACTTCTATAACGATAATTGTGACAAAACCCGATATTATCATAGATGTGGTGGGCTCCTACTTCTATGAAAAAAAATATGACAGAAAATGGGCTTTTCGTCCTGGGCGGGCCGGAGATGCAGCTGCATGACATTCTTTGGGCCGTCCATGATGGAAAAAATTGTGGTAGAAGTGAGGGCGAGGAAAATTTCGGGGAGTTCCCGGTTACGGTGGGAGGTCGGGGCCCGAGCGATGCGCGTTTATCCCGTAGACGTACGCGCGTGTGTGCGAGGCATTGGTTCTAACTGAACCCGAGTGAGGCGTTGGGCTCTAACTGAACCCGAGCGATTGCACTGCAGGCTACACGTTACTGAACCCGAGCGATCGATCGATGGCTATTAACTGAACCCGATCGAGCGATTCCTTTGCTACTGCTGCTAACTGAAGCCGATCGATTGGATGAACAGTGAGCATTGAGGGGGGGGTGGATGAACAATGAGCGGTGGTGTTGCCTCTAGATGAACAGGACCCCATGGTGTGGAGGGCTGGATGAACAGTAGACGGTGGAGGGGTGCCTGTGGAGGGGTGGTTGAACAGGACCCCGTGGTGCGGAGGGCTGGATGAATAGTAGACGGTGGAGGGGTGCCCGTGGAGGGGTGGTTGAACAGTAGCCGGTGGAGTAGCGCACGGTGGAGGCTTGATGAACAGGAGCCCATGGAGGCTGGAGGAGGTCGACGGTAGCCCGTGGAGGCTGGAGGAGGTCCACGGTGGAGATGAACAGTATCCCGTGGAGTCTCGTTTTGCGGTACGCCACACCCCTCCTGATGAACAGGACCCCCGCGACCGTAGGAGGTCTGTTTCGTCTGTTTTGCGGTACGCCACACCCCTCCCGATTAACAGGACCCTGTTTGGACCGTAGGAGGTTTGTTTCGTCCGTTTTGCGGTACGCCACACCCCTCCCGATGAACAGGATCCCGTTTCGAACGTGGCTGGTTGAACACAAGGTCGTTTCCTCCGTTCTGCGGTACGCCAGGCCTCATTTCCATCGTCTGTTCCATCCAAGCCCTTCCGATGAACACGACCACGCATTCCATTCCGACCCAGCCGGTTGGCTCCCACGCGTTCCGTTGCCTCCCCATGAACACGACGCATTCTGTTGCCTCCCCATGAACACGACGACGACGTTGTTTCTCCGTTCCGACCCAGCCATGTCAACGAGCCCTCGTCGTACGTATGCACGAGTAGGCGTTCGAGACCCCGCCCTTATGTACACATACGTGGCCGTATTTTCTTTCTTGCACCCTGGCTGTTGTACGTACGTGTACATGCTACGTGTGCGCCTCTACTACGACATGTGCACGCCTCTACATCCACCAGTATATATGTACGTACACGTTCGCGACCAGAATGACAAAGCTACGAACGCTTCGACCAGGTGGGTCCCGACTGTCAGGCACTTCCTTGCGTGCGAAGATGTAGCTGGTGGGTCCCAGCAGCCAGGGGGGCGAATCATTTTGTTTTTCTTTGCCCGGACACACTTCCTTGCGTGCGAAGGTGTAGCTGGTGGGTCCCAGCAGTCAGGGGGGCCGTTTTTTCACAAAATACGGTGGCATGTCCGGTGGGTCCCTGCTGTCAGGTGGAGGAATAATTATTTTGCGCGTAATAAGGAGGCACTTCCTTGCTGCGGCCGTGGACCCAGCTGTTGGCGTCTCCACGCATAGTACTCTTCCGATGGAAGTCGGTCGTTGACCACATTGACCACGCCGCGCCGAGAGCACCATGGCGGTGGACGACGGCGAGGCCTAGGAAGGGGGCGACATGGAGGCAGGGAAGACTCGGTAGTTGTTTCCCACGCAGAGGGGAGTATGACTGTACGAGCGTTTGCTGGTTCGTCTGCCATCGCCGGAGAATAACAGCAGGTGTGGGTGAGTAGAGGGATGGCTAGGCCAGCGATGGGAGTACGGTGGGGCAGTGAGGCCTGCGCGGCAGCACAGACGGCCGCGGGTTGGAGGGAGCAGGCAGTCCCGCCGGCGCTTGTTTGAGCGGCTGGAGCAGGAAGAACAGAGATTGAAGAAGCACGACGGCCGTTGGATGGACATCCAACAATCGGTGCTTGTGCGTCAACCTTTTTTTAGCAAAGCCTCAAATCTGTGGAAAATAGCATACATCCCATCTGCCATTATTTCTAATAATTTACAGCCCATTTGCTAATTCTTAATGTTTTTTTGGAGCCCATATTCTTTTTGTTAGCATTACAGCCCATATCATGGCCACGGTTAAAAAATTATACGAAATTTTGCATATTTCGGTGCGGTCCGAACTGTTTTTAATCCTGAAATTTCGACTCACATTCAAACTGATTTTAAAAATAAATGTATATCAATATAAAATCCAACAAGTTCTCCATGCATAAAAATTAATGTAATTTAAAATCTTGAAATGAAAAAAGGATATTTGAAACTAATTGCCGGTTTGATGTGTTTTAAAAATGTACAACCCGTTTCTCATTACTGATGGGCCATTTTCTCGGCCAGCCAAATGAAAGCTCTCCTCATCTTGAAAGATTTGCAGCCCAACAGGCCTGACAAAGCGACTTACTTGGCAAATCACAAAAAAACTGGGTTGTGGCCGTGGACCCAGCTGTCAGCCTCTCCATGTACAGTACTCTTTTGATGGAATTCGTTCCTTGACCACGTTGACCACGCCGCGCGGAGAACACCACGGCGGTGGACGACGGCGAGGCCTAGGAGAGGAGTACGAGGGTTCACTGGTTCGGCTGCGGTGTGAGGCTGCCGTCGCCGCAAGGCCTGGCCAGCGGTGGGAATAATAGGGGGCGGTGAGGCCTCTGCGGCAGCATAGCCGGCCACGGGAGGCAGGAGCATGCGGCACGACCGGCGCTGCTTTGGGCGGCTGGAGCAAGAAGACTAGAGGTTGAACAAGCACTACGGCCGTTTGATGGACATCGTACGGTCATTGGAGCTAGAATCATTCATATTGACTAAGTTGACAAAGCCCTTCGTCCCCGCCAACTTAGTAGGCCCACAAGTCAGCCTCCCACCAAGGTGGGTCCCAGCTAGCCGGGGGAGTATTCATTTTTTTGTGCGTAATAAGGAGGCACTTCCGGTGGGTCAGAGCTGACAGCGGGGGGAACGTTTTTTTCGCGAAATACGGTGGCCCATCCGGTGGGTCCCAGCAGTCAGGGGGAAACGATTCTTTTCACAAAATACTGGTGGCCCGTCCGGCGGGTCCCCACTGTCAGGTGGAGGAATAATTATTTTCCGCGTAATAAGGAGGCACTTCCTTGCGGCTGCCGTGGACCCAACTGTCAGCCTCTCCACGTACAGTACTCTTCCGATGGAAGTCGGTCGTTGACCACACTGACCACGACGCGTCGAGAGCACCACGGCAGTGGATGACGGCGAGGCCTAGGAAGGGGACGACGCAGAGCCGGGCAAGACGCGACAGTGGATGCCCACGCGGAGAGGAGTACGAGCGTTCACTGGTTCGGCTGCTGTGTGAGGCTGCCGTCGCCGCAGAATAACAGGGGGTGTGGGTGAGTGGAGGGATGGCCTGGCCAGCGGTGGGAGTAGTATGTGGCCGGTGAGGCCTCCGCGGCAACACAGCCGACCACGGGAGGCAGGAGCAAGCGGCACGACCGGCGCTGCTTTGGGCGGCTGGACCAAGAAGACCAGAGGTTGAAGAAGCACTACGGCCGTTGGATGGACATCATACGGTCACTGAAGCTAGAATCGTTTATATTGACTAAGTTGACAAAGCCCTTGGTACGCTCCAACTTAGTAGGCCCACAGGTCGGCCTCAGAAACGGTGCACCCCAGATGCCAGGGGGAGGAATCATTTTTTGGGCGGCCGAAGCTAAGAATATCCGAGATTGAAGAAGAAGCACGACATCCGTTGGATAGACATCCAACGGCCACTGCTGCTAGAACCATGTGTTGACTATAATAAGTTGACAAAGCCTTGCATACGCATCAACTTATTTTTTTTAGGGATGCGTCACTTAGTAGGCCCACAAGTGTGTGGCAGAGAACTTATAGCCCATTTGTGTTTTGTAAGAATGTACAGCCCATTTTTGAATTCTAATGGAATTTACAATAGCCCATTTACAGTTTGTTAAAAGTACAACCCATTTTCTAGCTAGGACAACGATTAATAATTTCAACCAACCGTTGAAGACAGAATTCAATAAAATTTCCCATATTTTGATGGGATCCGAAATATTTTTATCCCGAAATTTCTAGTCAGATTAAATATAAATTTGTATTACGTAAAAATCCAACGAAACATTGCGCGCGCAACAATGAAAATTTAAGATTTTCAAAATCCATAAATAATATTTTATAAACTAATTTCGTGTTTGGTGCATTTTTTATAGTTACTGCCCAGTTTTTATTATTACATCCTGTTTATTATTTGTAAAGCCCATTTTCCTGTTAAGCCTAATGCATCCCTCGTAGGAAAGATTTGCAGCCCAGCGGGGCGTAGAATAACAAGTTGACCTTGCCTGGGTATTCCTCAAAAAGACGTATAGCTGGGCTAGCCATTTTCATATTGGAAAAATTAGTATCTGGGCTGGATATCTGGCCTGGGCTAGACGGGCCACAGCCCGCCCAGTTAATACCCTAGTCTCCTCTGAACAACAACGAAATCATCGCCAAGAAAAACTCTGCAGTGCTCATGCCTCAAAAACACAAATACTGCTCAAGCTGCTTGGTCCCAGCTATCGGCCGCACCTTGTGCAATTCTCTCGTTTATATTGACTACATAGGTTGACAATGGTGTGGGACCGTGATGTCAGGAAACCAGGAGAAAGCAAAATATATATGGTTGTACATAATAAGGAGGCACTTGCGTACGTACAGCTATGGCCCTAGTGGTTCCCTAGTGTCATCCAGTCAAAATAAAGTCATCTCCTGAATCCTCATGTTCGTTGACGATGTTAACAATGCTCAGCGCCACGGCAAGCGCAACAACTCGAAGGACAACGGAGAGGGCCTCGCGGGCCCTACGGATGGTCTGATACAGTGCCCGCTGCTCATTCAGGAAGGCAGGATCATCGGACACCTATGAGCACCTTCGAGAAACTGAGACGGCATGAAGGCCGCGCTTGGGAGCTCTGGTTTGTTTCAAACCTGTATTAACATACAAGTGTAATTTACTCGTCATCGGAAACAACGCATAAAATACAGGCGTAATGAAACCGACGGCCCGAGGTCTATAAGTAAAACCGGCGGGTTACACGTGTAATTTGAGAGACCAGTGTATATTTTACGAGCACTGCTATATGGACGACATTACCAGACGATAAATGCACGATGTGCGTATCATGCCATCCATGGGCAAGGCTGAAACAGCAGCTAACAGCTAGATTAGCAATCATCCGAGTGTCGTTCAGCGTTTTTATCATGTGTGAAGTACTTCCGATATTTTACTAGTCGAAATCGACCAACCAAGCGCCTTCGCCTGAGACCATCTGCTTTAATTTACAAGCGTCAGTTTTACAAGTGGTTTTGGTTGGAAAACAACGATCCAATCACGGCATAATATCATGAGTTGGTCGGAAGATCATATGGTTTCACGTCTAACCTACCCGACTTGTCATATAGGCTATGAATGAAACATCAGACGATGAACTTCTTAAGCACGGAAACAACAGAAGAGGATCATCTTCTTAACAAGCAAATCACTGGCATTAGATCGACATGCAAAACAATACGAAGCATTATTCTCAGGAGGCACGGTGAACAGCTCGTGATGCCGCATGCCACAACATTCCAAGCTCAACTTTGCAATCAAACACAAGGCCTGGCTTACATAGACAATATTCAGAACAAACTCTTAACGCAGGAATATCTCAACAGAGTAACTATTTACTTCTAAACTGAACACAAGAATAGGAAAAAACACTCGACGCTGCTCACAGCAAGGGCGTCCCACTCAAAAATATCAAATGCATGTCTTCTGGCTAACATCAATGAGCAAATTTTGACAAGGTTTTCCAATTCCAATATATTAAACTAACGTCTTCTTGCTAACATCAATGATTAAACTTTGACAAGCTTTTCCTATTCAAAATATGTAATGCCTATGATCGTCCTGTCGTAGCTTCTTGTAATTGTTTGGGCACTTTTTGCCCAGGGCACTCCACGTGTTGTTAAATTGCCAATGGTCTCCGCAGACTAGTCATGTCACTGGTGTCTAATAATACTCTGTAAAGCTTCTCGGTCATTCCTTCTGTAATGTAGCCCAAACAGTGACTGCTTCTTTTTGCAAAGTGGAACGACCAACTGGACCCAGTAATGCAGCAGTTTGCCTTGGACACATTGGCTCCCTTTGTGCAGTTCAACTAAAATGAAAGTCGGAGTAAAACCGAGCTTTAATTTTGGTATCCCTGTAAGCAACAATAGGTATAAAGGAAAAAATTACTGAGAAATAACGGTTGATGACTTGTACTCCCAGAAGAAAAGCATCTACTGATCTACTTTATCTTAATGGGAAACAAAGCAGGAGAGTAGCAATTCTCCATCAGTGTGATTCATTCATATTGACTGAGACATTATCTTAACAATGCCTTGTTTCAACATGTATAAAGAATGACAAAGTAGAAAAGTACCATTCCTAAAACAATGCAACTGATTCATTTTAACAGAGAGATTATCTTAACAATACCTTGGTTAAACATGTAGAAAGAACTACAAAGCAGGATAGTACCATTCCTAACAAGTGTTGCAGTTTTGAACTAAGATTCAGTAGTTAATTAATTCTGAGAGTGGCATTGCTTAATTTTACCAGCGGTAATAGATTAACGAAAAGCATAAACAGTTCCAGGGGAGAGTGGGCGCAACAACAGTATGTGCTTCCATCAACTTATAAAGGGTGTGATGCAGAGTTTGTTGTAACAGAGCAACAAGCACCATGTCTGGGTTGGTCCCATTTTTGTTCACTACTTAATGGGAAAAGACAGCAATACAATAGCTTCAATTCAACATTTATTTAAAGCAGTACCAATACAAGTAGCACAACATCTCAAAGCACACTACACAATCATGTGGATGAAGGCATGTACTGACCTTTCATGAGATGGACAAGATAAAATACGAATCTGCCAACACGAATACGAAATCCAATCTCGTTTTGTGTACTGACCTTTCATGAGATGGACAAGATAAAATACGAATCTGCCAACACGAATACGAAATCCAATCTCGTTTTGTGCAGTTGCACCGAAATCAGGCAAAGTGTTTCGCGTAGCGAAGCAAAATGTCGCAATAGAACAAGTTGAATAGATATCCCTGTTTAAACAGAGGCAAAAAAGGAATCAATTACTCGCTAATTAATAAAGGAGGATGAAACATGCGGCCAGAAAATGGTAATCCCGCCAATCCCTAACAAGTGTTGCAGTTTTGAAATAAGATTCAGTAGTTAATTCTGAGAGTGGCATCAATTACTGGCTTATAAAGGGGGTGATGCTGAATTTGTTGTAACAAAGCAACAAGCATCATGTCTGGGTTGGTCCCATTTTTGTTCACTACTTAATGGAAAAAGACAGCAATACAATAGCTTCAATTCAACATTTATTTAAAACAGTACCAAAACAAGTAGCACAACATCTCAAAGCACACTACACATCATGTGGTTGAGACCAAGATTTGAAACAACTCGCCACGAAGACTGGAAACAAATCTCGATCTCCTTTTGTGTAGTTCCACCAAAATTAAGCAAAGTCACTGGTGTCACATTCAAGTTGAACTGCACAAAACACTCTTAAAACATAAGTGTTTCGAGTAGCGAAGCAAAAATGCCGCAATAGCAACAAGTTGAATCGATACCCCTGTTTTAACAGAGGCAAAAAAGGAAACAATTACTTGCCGATAAAGGAGGATGAAACAAACCGTGACAGAAAGAAGCATCTAACTTATCTTGGATGGAAAACAAAGTAGGACAGTAGCATTTCTAAAACGGTTGCATTGATTCATATTAACAGAGACATTTTCTTGAAACAACATTCATTAAAAAATGTAATTTACTTTTAACAGTGGCATTGCTTCAATTTTCCGGCGGAATTCTTAGATTAACAACAGCAAAATAGCTGTATGGGACATGCCAGCACCATGGGCATCCACACGTATAAATGGGTGATGCAGAGTATGTAGCCAAGCAGCATATATGCGCTGGTCCCATATTTGTTCTCTTTGAACCTTCTTCCTATGTGAGGGCAGCAAATCTAGTCCTGCACAAACTACCCGACCCCCCAGTTTCTTTCCCTTTTCAACAAAGAGATCGATTCCTTATAGATGTGTGTACTGGGTTACCCCCTTTTCCCCTTTTCGGCCTACAAAGCGGCTGGATAGCCAGTCTATACTACTTTCCGCCCCTCCTTTCCTCATTGAACCACGTCCTAGATTCTTGCTCCAGCCCACCGCACCATTCTTTCCACTTTGAACCAATACCTAGATTCGACTACAGATCAAAAAAGATGCACATGCAGCTAGAGCAACGACGGTTTCAAAGAAACTTATACCTTAGGGTCGTCGGGATGTGGCAAGGCGTGCGGCGGGAGGCCGGATTTGCCCACACTACGTACGGCGGCGAGGAAGAAGGGGTCAGTGGCCCTCCCGCACACGCGCTGGGTGAAAGAGAATAGCGCAGCCGGCAGTGGATTGCCTCCCTCACCGAAGGCGATAGAGTGAATTCTGCACCTCCTCCCCTTCCCAGTCCGACGGGATACGGACGCCTCCTTCACCAGCTGTGAGGGGGGAGAGAGAGACAAGAGGCCGACGCAGTATTGTTTAGATCTGGTGAAGAGAGGGTGAGAGACTATGAATATAGCAAACCCTAGCAAAAGAACGCTGAGCCTCCAGCGTGTAACATATATGTAGTGCGGCGAGCGTGTGGAGAGTGCAAACCCTAAGTTGATGTCCACTCTGTTTGTGGTCTATTTTTTTCCTAGTTTTTTTGTTTCTTGTTGCTACATTATATACTTGTGGGAGCTTAGATGTGATATCCTTAAATAACATCTAGATGTGAATTAGACAAACTCACTTTCTAACGTACCAAGAAAGAAAACTCGATCAAAAACACGCCCCCGCTTCCAGGTCGCGAGAGTCTTCGCGCACACACACATAGACATAGACATGCATATCCGTGTTTACGTAAAATTACATTTCCATCTCCATCTCCAATCATATTTGTCCCACTGGCACATTATTTACATTGTTAATTATGTACGAAGCAATATTAACATACAACATCTCTTGTTTGCGCACGTCCGGACCGCTGCCACGGCCGGCCCTGACCAACCCAAACCCTCTTCATCACCCGCGCGTGCTTCCCGCTCAAAACGGTCAGTGCCGCATTCATGTCCGGCCAGAGCGGACGCGACCTCTCACTAGCGCCGGCATTGAAGCGGCGCGCCGGCCGAGAGAGCGTCACCCGCACCGCTTCCGGGTGCACGCTGCTGCTCCGTGTTCAAAGGTCGCAATAGCCGGCTACAACATGCATGTAAAAAGTTCTTGGGAGTCCGTGCTACAACTAGCTATCCTCCCCCAACTCGTCAATCTCTTCCAATAGTGCTAGTTCTCCATGGTGCGATCCATTGACAAGCAGGCGGGAAAGTTACCGTATACTCGGTTTGCGGTGAGTGGCATGCCGAGCGACCGTGTGGGGTCAAGCCATTGAGGAGGGTGAGACACGAACACGACAGACGTGATTTAAACGTTGGTTTTTCTCAATGGCGCGATCCAACAGAACGAAACATTGGTTTCTCTCCGTTTCCATTTTTTCTCCGGAAAAACAGAAACTTTCCACTCCATTTTCATTCCTAATCCGAGGTTGCCCCGTTACAACATTCCATCAAATACAAAGGAAAACTAACACGCATGCTAATGCATCTCAATGATTCACAGATCATAGCCAATATTTACTTCACAACTAAAGAAAAAAGTTGTGAGAGCGTGTACGAAAGAAAAACTACTGATGGGGTTACTACAATTTAAACCCTAAACCCTAAACGTGATTTAATTTCCTGGCCAGGTAGCACCTGTCGAAGGGAAGATGGCTGGCACCCTCGGATCATACAACGCTTTTGTGCAGATCCACTTAAATCGACCTGAGCATCCCTGATGGCAAATATATTGAAGAAGTGTGATTAGAATAATAGTACTAGCACTAGTTCATGAGACATAAACTCATCACAAGTAGAAGCCCGTAGAAGTAGAGAAAGATCGACATGGAGATGGAGCTACGGCAGTGGAGCAAGCCGGCTCCAAAAGGAAGATGGACTACCTGGGACGTCGGGCTATAGCTAGAAGGGCGGTTGGGACACGGCATCGGCCCATACCGTGGTGACCCCCAATTGGGATGCACCGACTGTGGGTTTTATCCCTCGCCGATGTCGATCGCGTCTACGCAGAACATTGTTCCCTCTTCCCCCAGCTGCGGGATCAGGCCCGTCGTTCTATGCTTGTGAAGAGAGCAACCTAAGCAAGCAGGCTTGTAGCTTAGGCTCCTGCTAGTGTATATATAGTGGTTTTCTTTTTCTCTCCATATCAACCATTTTATATTGCGTACGTGTCATTCAAGAGTGAAATGATGGTTGCTTCTTCCGACTAACTTACTGTGTGATCAGATTGCTCCTTAGTGGCCCCTACACGTACTCCCCCTACATGTATGCAACAGTCACATGTACACATGGACGCAAAAACGCACGCGACGCCCTAATGCATGCATGTCCGAGCACATGACAGAACACACACGGTCACGCTCAAGTGCTCAACCTACACGTGCATGGACACACATACTCAGTCAGGGTGAGCTAGTGACCATATAAACACCGGAAAAGATATATATTGAGCGCAATGAGCGTATTATGAAGTCCACTGACCGTATTTTTACAAATATATAGTGACAGAAAGTGTATTTATCTCGTTTGAAATTAAGCCATATTAACCGGAGAGGAGGCAGTATGGACTAGCATTACTTTGTTGTGTCCCGTCAACTTGCCGAACGAGGAGAAGGTTGCAGGACGGGAGAAGCTTGCGCGCGGTGGCTCTCAGGACAAGGAGAAACTTTTGACTAATGCAAGCTCTCCCTCGCTCAGGCAGTGGACGTGCAACAGTTAATTCGGTGTGAGATTGCCAGAATCATACACTATACTAATACTAGTGCTATTATTGTTTGACTTCCCGAATAGACGAACAACCAAGTGCAAAGTTTACTAGTACTACTACTATAGTCTATAAAGGTACGTACTATACTAGTACTAGGAACCGGACGGAGGAGCATCTGCACTTTTATTATAATTTTAAAATGTGATAAAGCAATCTTCAACGCATTTGGTTCTCTTCGAGGGTTCTCGCATGTGATAATGGAAGTTGATTGCATGGAACACTCGCCACAATTCTCGCTTAATTCTGGCTCATATCCTGTTACAAATAGTAGCGCTCGGTAATATTTCCTCTTTTTTTATTCAGCATGTAAACAGGTCAGCAAACCTTGCGGCGCATCTTCGTGCGAACCGTGCTTGCTGCACTTTGAATGTGGTCGAGAGCTGGCTTGATGAAACACCTCGCTTCCTACTTCTTTTTTTGTGGGGTACCTCGCTTGCTAGTGACCATTGCCTTGGTTGATCGTCCTAAGAATGCTTATATATGAATAAAGCTCTCTCATTTAGCCGCAAAAAAGATTAAGCCATATTAACCGGAAAGGAGGGAGTATGGACTAGCACTACTTTTTGGTGTGTCCTGTCAACTCGCAGAACAAGGAGAAGCTTGCAGGACAAGGTGAAGCTCGCTTACACCTTTTGACTAATGCAACCTACCCTCGGTGGACATGCATCAGTCCATTCGGTGCCAGATTGTCAGAGGCATACACTGTAGTACCCAACATGCGGAGTACCATCTTCGACTTCACGAAGAGGCAAAGAGCCAAGCGCAGTAGTACGAGTAGTACTACTACTAGAACAGCATGGTGGAGCGTATGTACTCTTATTTTTTTATCTCTGATAAAGTACACGTTTATTCCGGAGAAGGGCGGAAAACGGCAGCCCAACATGTAATGAATGATATCGATCAACCAACCATGCTCGAATATATCTTAGCCGTCGTGCGAGCCCGTCTGTGTGTTCTTGCTCCTCGTCTCTCTCAAGGAATGGCAGGTTGGCTCTTTGCCGTCAATTGAGATCGGTTTGCTCACACTCATGTCCCACATGTCAGTGATATGCCAAGAGGACGTGCGTTGACCGACTGGCCATACGCGTACTTGGTTTCGCACCTTCATACTACTCCTCCCTCCGTCACGGTTTACAGGGCGCGCTTCATTATGATGCATTTCTCTCAATGCATTTCCACCACCAGAGAGACTTTAGACGCGTTTGGTTTAATGCTCAATTAATTAGGGCGTGGTAACCGCAATCAAGTCCATAATTTTCTCTCCATGTACTGTACTACTACGGAGTGGAGTAATTGCATGCATGTGTGTACCCGGGGTGGAAGCACTGCATGCGTGTGTGTATGCATTATTCCCTATAGTAATAGACGCCGTGCTATAACTACCAATGCTATTTTTCAGCCCGACCGCTAGTCGCCTTGGTCCCACAGATTTTTTTCTTTTTTCTGAAGCGCGCTATATAGACAGTGATGGATGGAGTAGTATGAGCGCATTCAAAGAAGAGCGTATTGATGGTTGCTTCTTCAGAGCAACTTACAGTGGGAAAGGTGGGGCTTATGATTTGACTGCTCATTACTCACTATTAATGCGGCGCAACGACCGGGCTGAGTCTCCCATGCGGTTATGCACTACCCCCTCGGTTCTTAAATATACTCCGGAGTATTTGTCTTTCTAGAGATTTCAACGAGTGACTACTCAAATATTTGTCTTTTTAAATATTTCAAATGGACTGGCACATACGGATGTATATAGACATATTTTAGAGTGTAGATTCACTCACTTTGCTCCGTATGTAGTCACTTGTTGAAATCTCTAGAAAGACGAATATAATATTTAGGAACGGAGGGAGTACACATACGAAGCAAAATGAGTGAATCTACACTCTAAAATATGCCCGTTTGAAATTTTTTAAAAAGACAAATATTTAGGAACGAAGGAGTATAATTTTGTGCATGGCACATGGACCCGGATGATGAAGAGGCTTCTGGCAATGCTATCAAGCTTCCATCATTTGTTTACATAATTGGCGTATTATACAAATAATTTTCCAGCGACATGAAATTGTACAATGGTGTGAGCTTTCAGCTTTTGTTTCGCGTGTCTTGCCATCGATGCTCTTTCGGAAACAATAAAAAACTAACTTCCTTGCTAATGCATGTTAATTATTAGCATATCAGAGCTAATACTTACATCACAACTGAAGACAGAGTTGTGAGAAGGTGTTAAATTAATATTGATCCATGCTTTCATTGGCAGCAACGTCCCCCCAGCTCTGTCTAAATCAACAAGGCATGTTGGGAAAAAAAGTAGCTGTCTGGAGCATGCAACATTCCGATCATTTTGTGCAGTTCCACTAAAATAGAGCTGAGCGTCCCTGTTCCAAAGATATTAAGTGTGATTACGATAATAGAGGACTACTGATGAAACAATAAACACACAAATAGAAGCTGGTCACCTTTGCAGTCTCTCTTAAGACTAACTAGTTGGAGAAGATTAGGCTAGGAGTTGGATGAGGAGGATAGAGCAAAACCAATCTCCCTTTGTGCAGTCGCACTGAAATGTAGAGACGTTGCCCGTGTGACATTTTAGTACAACCGCACAAAACACTCTTAAGAAAAAAGTGATTTGTGCAGTTCACCAAAAGTTCGCAATAGCAAGGAGGTGACATGGATAGCCCTGTTTGCAAAAAAGAGGTAGAAAGGAAACAATTACTGGCCAATAACAGTTGATGACACATGCGACGACAAAAAAGAAGCATATTCCTTGTCCTAAGGGAAGATAACAACACGGTTGTGTTTTTTGAAAACGGTGTGAGGACGAGAATGCAATATGGAAAGTATGCCAGACGAGCTATGTTTTGGGCAAAGAACTATAGAAGATCCACACGCAGCGACGTGGGAAGATGGGCAGTGGAGCAAGGCCGGAGGGGATACCTGGAGGTCGTCGGGATGTAACTAGGTGAGCGGCGGCGGGCGGAATCTGCGAGCAGGTGGCGTAGGCCCTGCCGCGTCAGAGCTTGGTTAGAGAGAACGGCGTGTACCGCAGATCGGGACGTGCTGCCTCGGCGCCGTCGAACGGAGAAACGATGCACTTCCTCCCTTTCCCCTGGTGGACGAGATGCGGCCGGATCAGTGACCAATGGTGAGAGAGAGAGGCCACCACACTCCCTTTCCCCCGGCGGACGGGATGCAGCCGGATCAGTGACCAACGGTGAGAGAGAGAGGCCACCACAGCCTTGTGTGAGATACTCTGAAGAGCGACAAACTAGGCAGGCAGGCTCCATTGTATATAGTGAGCGGACTACCTTTTTCTCCATAAAAATCGTTTTATATTCTGTGTACATGCCATTGATCCCTATAACTTTATTCAAAAATAATGCGGCAACACGTCAAGTCGAACTTTGTTTCGTGCACGCATGGTACACGACCTCCCTAGGTAAACAACCGCTACAGGCATTCAAATTAGCACGTGGGCTGCCATTTCGTAAAGAAATGACATCCACCGTGTACCCGCGCAGGTGTGGCTGGGCACGAAGCGTGAGTACGTGCACGGTGCACCTATTCTCTTCTTGTATACGTACACCACCTATGTGGGGTTGTGTGAGAGAGATACAGACCTAGAGAGATATAGTGTGTGGGTTCTTGAGAGTTTTTTTTTTGGGGGGGGGGGTCAATCAAAAAATGTAACATATGCAATGTGTGTGAAATAGAGTCCTGGATATAAGATATATATATATAGGGGGGGCGATCCACGAGAAAAGAGTGGAGGTATCATCGGCTTGAGGTGTCCATAGAATCAAAGAGAGGGATGATGTGTGTGTGTGTGTGCACGCGCAATCGATAAAGAGTGCCATCGAATTTGTGTGTGCCCACGTCAAAGATATAGAGTGGCTGGCCTACTAGAACGTGAGATGGGACATGTGTAGTTTGTCTCTGTGGCATGGATACCTACCTGCAGCGCTCGACTATCGGTGTGTGGTGGGGGAAGAGGGAGGCCCAATTAACTATAGAGGTACAATGGCTGGTATATGTGAGGAGGAGGAGAGAGTCCTACCTCATGTATTAAGGAGATCGATCTGCCTCGTGTATTAAGGGAGATCGATCGGCATCCATGCATATGTGCAGGAGAGGAATAAGGTTGGGAGAGAGACAGAGCTAGAGTGTTGGAGGGGGTGGTAGTGGAGTTGCTTCTAACAAATGGTGGGATAGGCTTGCTAGACAAACAGAGGGCACGCCCACAATATCAATAAGAGAGGAGATGGGTGCTTGTTGTCTGTGCACGTGCGTGTAAGAGACGGGTCAGGAGGCATGCACGAATGATGAGGGGGGACGATGTGGCTGTGGTAAGTAGACGTAACTACATAGGAAGATCAATTGCCCTTTGTTAGAGAAAGGAGAGACATAACTTGTGAGGTACGTCGATCGATGGGGGGTAGTTAAAGTCAATCTAGGTATATGTTGGGAGATCGATCGGTATACATGCATGTGTGTGTTAGAAGCAAATGAGGCATGAGGAGAAGGATAGAGAGAGAGGGATGCATGTAGGAGGTGGTATGAGAGGCATACTATATCGAGGGGGAGTGTGCGAGTATGAGAACGATGAAAAGAGTGGTGGGAGTGAGGCATGGACAGTGACAAGAGAAGAGGGGAAGCTTGTGTTTGTGCTAGGCACACCTGGCTAGAGAGGCATATCGATCGATGTATGCCATAAAGAAGGAGATGGGGGGCTACACACACCGTGGGTGAACGACCTAAAGTGAAAAGACGAATTTGCGCGATGGAGCTAGAGAATGCTGAGGGAGGGTGAGAGGGATGCGGGCGTGTGCATACACAAGAGAAAGTTAGCGCTAGCTACAAAGATAAGAGGGTTGTGTGGGTGTAAAAGATGAATAGAGATCATATATACTTCATTATAAAAAGCGAATTCGGATATTTGAAGAATTTATCATAGTGTTTCAAACCGACACATGTGTGAATATATATAACGGTGATACACATGGTGTGGTTATGAACATGTTATACTACATTTAATATATTTTATCTCCACTCTTATAAAAAACGGAGTTGTTGATGATGGTGTGCCTGCCATCCTGCATTATAGGCTGTCCGATTTATATCTGGCGGATAGTAAGGAAACTATGATGGTTGAAGTTGGCAACAATCATGATTGTAGATTCTTATTGAAATAGACAAACGAATTCAAATTTAGTTCAAATTGCAGCGGTAGTATAGACATTTGGAATGCACTAAAATGTTGGTATGAGTAGGTTACATGCATTATACAGCAAGCAAAAAAATTTAATCGGACATAACATGGATTCATACTCCCTCCTTCCATCTATATAGGGCGTAATGAGATTTTTAAGACCGCCTTTGACTATTGACAAGATTAATAGTACATGACATGCACAATGTGAAAATTATATCATTGAAAGAACCTTTCACAGACGAATTTAACGGTGTGCTTTGTGTGAGTTGCATGTCATATATCATTGCTCTAATATTTGGTCAAAATTAGCATCAAAAAACGCATTAGGCCCTATATAGATGGAAGGAGGGACTAGCTTTGAAATGCATTTGTATAGTAAAACGGGGCAGGACTCCCTCTCTTTGTGTGGTGTGAATAGTTTTATTTTTTTCGTTTTCTTTTTGGTTGAGGGAAGTGTGAATTGATTTGGTACGTACAAGTACAATATTACTACACATTAGGCTTGTCCCTAAAATTCAACCCGCGTCTTGTTATATCCCGAAAATTCAGATATCGTGCTCCCAAAACTGGCGCCTTCACAACCCGCGCCTTGCTATCCCGAAATTACAACGCGCGCGAAAACTCCCTCCAGCTGCCAAATCCCGACACGCGAAATCCCCCTTCTAACCCTGAGCTGAAAGGGCTGCTAGTTCAAATCGGCGGGGGGTACTTTTGTAACACACCCTACATTTTGGACAAGCGCGTCCCTAAGTCATGCGTCACCCCCTCCCATCACCCCCTTTTCGCCATTCAAAATCCCAGGCCGCCATAACCTCTCCGCTCCAGCCGCGAAACACCACCCTCCTCCGTCCGCCAAGTCACTGCTGCCCAGCCGGAGCCTCTTCCTCGACGACGTCGTCCACCGCAACAGCTCGACGTCCCTCGTCCACCTCCCTGGATGAGGATCCGTCGTCCATCTCGTCATCCTGCCGGTTCAACCGCCCCGTCCTCCACCTCCAAGGAGCTGCTCCGACGATTGCCTCATCTATCACGGCTGCTCCATCCCCACAGCGCCGCCTTAACCTGCTCCACCAGAACCGCAGCATCCTCACCGACTCCTCGGATGAAGCCGAGGCCTACTCGGCACCACCAAAGAGGTTGTACACTCATCGCATCGCACCTTCTCCTTAACTCAACCTCCCGATGCCGACGGTGCTCCATCCCGCACCCCCATGGAGCGGCTACCTTGAAGCCGGTGTCGCGGGTGACATCTCCATGGCGGCTCTCCCCCAGTGCGAGGCCCCTTCGGCGGCGGCGTCCATACCAGCCGGATCTGCTGCTACTCCGGCTCTCGCTCGCTCGCTTGCACTGCTGCTGCTGCTCCGGCTCTCGCTCGATCTCTCGCTCGCCCAGCTGCTGCTGCTCTCCCCCTCGCTTGTGCTGCTGCTCTGCTCCGATTAAGCCACACTTCAGTCGACTGAATCGACTTTTGTGTCAGTCGATTTTCAGGGTTTGGGGGGCTCGTCGGAGTTAAGGAAGAACCACCCGCAGCGGGGATGGGGGCTCGCCGAAGAGCTACCCCACTATCTATCTTAGGGTTCAAGGTGGGGGCGGGGTCCTAGAGGGCTGGCCGGGGCGGCGGCGGCGAGTTGTTTCGGGGCGGCGAGGCGGCGCTGGGGCTGGCGGTTCGGCCGATGGTGGCTGGTGGCTCAGGGGGTGCAGGTTGAAGATGAACTGTAGGCCCTCCCTAAACTACATGTCAAGTGCCTCTCTGCTACCATTGCATTCAGTTTCGACAGTAGCATTCAGATTCCATAGTAAATTTCAGTTTTGACAGTTAAGTTCAGAGTCAACAGTTTTTACCTCATCTGTTGTAGTCAAGTGGTTTTTGGTGATGTTAATTTTACATCCATTTTACATCATCTATTGGAGATGCTATTAGAGTCCCACTTGAGATTGACGATGTCTGTCTTGTGTTGCTTCAGCCTTGATGTCTTACGGCTCACCGGAGCTGCTCCAACGACAGAACAATCCATCACAACAGAGCAGTGCCCTGGACGCCGTCTACAGATTCCTCAGATCTTCCTCCACACCTCCGACAGCCACCTCTGCCTCAACTGCTTCAGCGACCAACCCAATGATGCTGAGGTCGACAAGGCTGCGGCAAAGAGGTTGTACACTTGTTGCATCACTTATTACTGTACATTCACGTCGATCCATTAGGGCTAGTTTGGTTCAACATAAAAACGTCAATCCACTGGTTGTTACCATCACTCTAAATTTCTGCATGCTCTCCTTACATAATCTCACCATATTTTTTTCGTATGCATGTTAGATATTGTACACAGTCATGCTGAACATGTAGAGAAAAAGAAAAGAGTTTTGCGCGGCAATACAATGTCATGCAGACATCGCTCCATGGTGGGTTCAATGGCAAACCCTCCCCACCCCTCTCCAGATTGTAATCCAGAGGAAGATGTCTATTCTGAGGCAGATTCAGACGCCGCTGACCACTCCTATTTACCCCCCATGATGTTTTCTCTACCTTGGCATGATGATGTTAGTCATATCATGCATATGTTGCCGTGTAGCGCCTACTTTTGACATCATATATATCATCTGCTTAGTTTAGACATGTTCTTTAATGCCACCTGTTTAGTTTCTATATCATATATGGGAATTATGCAGTCATGTCTTTTAGCCAGCCATAATATATGTGAAATGTGCAATGCCATCCTGTTTAACCAGGCATCATATATTTGAATGATATCTTGCCCATCCTTTTCTTCATTACATTTCCATTTGTCGACAATGTTTGTACATTAAACTACTCTTCCTGTGAATCAGCCATTTGGGTGGGAGATGGAAAAATCTGGAGTGAAAACAAGGCCTTCAGAGCAGACAGTGCTACCTATCGAAGCAGATCTCTTGTTGGGTCCCGATAGCTCCTCAGAGATGGATTCAGAGACAGATGAGCAGTCCTATTCCCCCACTGAGGTGTATGCTCTAACTTGGCATGGTTATACTGCTCATATCATGCATACGGTGTCTTCCATTGCATATTTTAGACATCATATACACAATATTCAACACCATGTTCTTAGTTCAGACATCATATCGAATGCCCTCTGTTTAGCATATAAATCACATATGTGAATTAAACGATGCGATCCTGATTACTTAGATAACATGTAGGTGAATTATGTCATGCGATCATGTTTAGTTATTCATCATATCTTTGAATTATGTTATGCTATGCTATCCAGTTTAGATAGACATCATATACGTGAAATTATGTCATGCTATCCATTTTATTTAAACAATATACATGTCAACTATTTCATGCCCTCTTTTTTCCACACTATCTATTGCATCTGTCTCTCATACAATGTCTGTACATTCAACTATGTTTCCTGTTTATCAGCCATTTGAATTGGAGCGGGTGATGCCAGTATCTAGCGGACTAAAAACACGGTCTTAAAATAAAACAGTGCTACCTCTTGGTGGAGATAGCACCCCAGTTGTACATGCACAAGAACCAACCCTACCACACATAACCCAAACTCTCGCAGATTGTACCCCTACTGCGATGGACAGAGAACCAGCTTCACCCAATCTAATCCCAACCCCAGCCGATAGTAACCTAGTTCCTGTTGACATAGCACCATCTCCACCACAGAGCTCCCAAACAAGAGCAGTTAGTAAGGCAGCTCCAGTGCCCAAAGGGCCAGTACTATCACGGCAAACCCCAACTCCACCATTTAGTACGCCTATTCCTGTGGAGGAAGAACAACCAGCTAGTCGTGGTTTAGCATCTATCGCATTTGTTGTTGTTAAATCGTATGTGCGTATCTTCCCATCTTGGAAATATTATACTGAAGATGAAGGAAAATGCCAGTTGCAGGTGTTTGTCCAGGAGTTATGTGTAAGTAATGTTATTCATGGCAATTACTTTGCTTCGTCCCATACATCCTACCTCCATGATGGTTATAATACAGCAAATTTTCCCATTTTTCTCTATAGAGAAGGACCAATTTAGAAACTCGGGATGAGGTAACCTGTGCTAATACATCTGCTATCTCCAAGAATGCTTGGTGGCAGTATCGGAATTACCTGAAGAAAACGTACTTCACCGGCAAAGAAACTCATCAAATTCCCTTACGTTCTCCTGAGACACATTTACTAGACGATGACTGGGAACGCCTAGTTTTGTACTGGTCCCGAACCAAGAATGTGGTAAGGTCTATGAGCTCATTTTCTATTTTTTAAGTATTATATTCTTGCATCTTACTGTACTCTATTCATGTAGAACAAGTGCCTAAACCTGAAGAACAACTGTTCTAATTTAAGATTCCATTGCTATCATAGTTCAAAAAAGCGCTAGGCGTTAATTGTGCGTTTTGCCACCGCCTTGCGCTTTATTGACCAAAGCGCATGCTTATGCGCAATTATGCATAGATTATGCGTAGTTATGCGCAATGCGTTTTGCCAACGCCTAGAGCCTAGGCGCGCTTAAGCGCTCGCTTAGGTGCGCCTTTTTTAACTATGATTGCTTTGCTCTTGTATCACTGTATTTACTCATACAAACTTATTTTTAAATTGAAGAATCCAATCGAAACTCCAATGGCACAACAGGTATGTTCACGCATGTTTCTTTAACATGTTTGCTCTTATCAATAGCTCTGTTGATTTCAATTTCAATTGTGTATATAGTTGACTTTCATATCATGCACATTACTAGCATCACAACAGAGCCAATAGTGTTGTTGTACATGTAGACCCGTGGTACCCATCTGAAATCTTGTTGTGCCGTGTAGTTCCCCATGCTTTATATTCTTTCACTGCTGCTTTGTCTTGAACTGATATGATTTGAACCGTGTCTCTATTTTGATTTGGCAAGACAATGCAGTGACCATAGGACATAGATATATGTTTGTTTGATGCTTTTATTATGTACTAGTACTTGGCAATAGAAGACTTGGTAGTTTAATCCTGTCCACCTTACTAATGAACTGGTTCACCGAAATGAGTTTCATATACTAGTACATGCTAAACTTGTTATGTGTCTGCTTGTTTCTTCTTTTAGAATGCTGACGGAATATTGGGGAAGAGTGCCTTATTAAGCAATGGTAAAGGAGGTAATGCAGATAGGGTTCAGGATAGTGACACATCCTTGTTGGTCTCCAACAAAGCTGAGAAACAGCTAAGGAAGACTATCTTGAAGACAGCGAGACAACCCCAAAGTCATGTCTTGGTTTAGTGTTTGAGTTACTGGCCACTACCGCTTGCACAAGCAATTCAAACTCACTGTCTGAATCAGTTCGGTTTCTTGAGTCTCAACTACAAGCTGAAAGACATCGATCAGCTGTGCTGCGACAAGAAGTGAAAGGACTGCGGAAGTCCCTGGAGCATTCAGATGCATACTTTCTGGTGCAACAGCAAGCGTTGGAGGATTTTAGCGCCAAACAGGAAAAAGCTAATCAGCTTGCTAAGCTTATTGCCAGCATGGTGGATACCCAGGATAACGTTTCTTGAGCTCTTCTAAAGTTGTTTCAGTTATGCTCTTGTTTTGTTGTCGCGTTTATTTGCACTGGTGGCCAATTTTGACGACCAGCGTATGTAATGTGCTGCTTTGTTCCCTATATTTGCACTGGTGGCGAACTTTGATGCCCAGTGGATGTAATATGTGTAATAGCGGTAATAGGCTAGCATTAATTGCTTGATTATTTATTTCCTTATTGTCTTGTTTAGTTGTTTGCTTGTAGTCACTGCAGTTCTTTTTCTGTTTTTTTCTAGTGGCCACAATAGCCTATTTTTGGTAACTAGGCCAAAATAATCATGGCAACACACAGACTGTTGTAACCATGGGCCTCCTGCAGGCCATATGATCCATGCGCCTTCGTCCGGCCGTAGGATCCATCGGCCTTCTATATGGGCCTTACGGTCCATGGGCCTTCTACGGGCCGTAGGGTCCATGGGCCTTCTACGGGCCGTAGGGTCCATGGGCCTTCTACGGGCCGTACGATCCATGGGCCTTCTACGGGCCGTACTATCCATGGGCCTCATACAGGCCGTAGGATCCATGGGCCTTCTACGGGGCGTATCATCATTTCGCCAATCATGGGCCGTACTATTCGTGGACCATAACGGGCCATTAATAGGCCGTATTTGATAACTCTATGAAAACAGCCCAACGGGATTTTTTTTGACATGAAAATGGCTCAACGTATAAACGGTCCGCAAACGGCCGACTGTAACGACGGGCTGAATTTGGCCCACAAGCAGAAAATGACAGTAACGGGCTGTATGTAACCGAATGCTGCAAATGAGCCCAAGAATCAATGGGCCCTGAGAAGGCCGAAAGATAACATGGGCTGGAAACGGCCCAATGGAATAACGGGCCGTTAATGGGTATAAAGTGATACACTGTTCATTACGGGCCAGTTTCACCACCGGCCGTTAATGGGCCAAGAGTTACAAAGGTCCTCATATGGGCCGAAAAAAGTCATGGGCCACACATGGGCCGGAAGTTAAAACGGGCTGAATCATATTGGACGGCCCAGATGACGCTACTAGGCCTAATTCGGATAGGGCGTAACGGGCCCTGGGTTAGCGGGCTGTAAATGGGCTATATGCGAACAGGCCGTTAACACGCTTTCCGTGGGCCGGCCCGCCACCTTTTGACCAAGTCAAAGGGGTCGGCCTTTTCACAGGAATGGGCCTCTGTTGGGCCATGCCACCTGTCGCCGTATCATAGGCGCCTTCGGTCCAATGAGCAGATGACATCTGTCCCAACGGTGAGCCGACATGTGTTTCCTCCAGCCAATGATGATTTTACACGTGGAAAATCAACATTGGTCGGGGCTGTTAACGAGTTATCGGATCCAAAACCCGACCCAATAGCTTAACTTCTGTGATGCATATAATGCTATAAGTTCGGGGTGCCGCACTTGTGAAAGTGTTCGGACTTTTCACACCATATTGTGGGGTACGTAAGCCCCTGGTGTATTGGCCGTACCAAAGTGTACGGTTGCAAGGCGTCGTTAATAAACACATATATATAACAAGAATGCAATAATAGTCGTGATGTTATGCATTGTTTATTCAAAATGGTGAGTTAAAGCAGAATGATACAGATAGTGCGATAAGCAAAGAGTGGGACTATGTCCCTTCCAAGGGCAAGCTAAGGAATAGTATTAAATCAAATATTTCGCTCGTTATTGTGATCCACTTGGGAATTCCGTGGTGTGACGTAGCTTTCTGCCTCCTTGGTTGCTGCATCATGTGTTCGGCAATAGTGCTGCCGGACAGGGTTTCCAGAGATTAAGGTCCTGAAAAAGAGAAAAATAACCAAACGGGAAGCCCCTAGTGTGGTTTAAGCCGCGTCTTGGGGCATGCCGCGGTGTGCCCCCCTCCCCACCTGTGCCCATGGTATTTTTAATGCGTAATTATGTACGCGTGGCACGAGTTTCGCCATTTGGCTGAGATAGGGGTGGGGGCCGCATTGCTACGCGAGCTTAGATCGCGCTAGGCGGTCTAGTTTTGATTGCTCCGAGTGCGCTTGAAGGTGTCCGGGTCTTGAAACGCCGAACTGGTGGATTGCCTTGAGAGGCTGCTTTGCACTTTTGCTGCGAGGGCCGCGGTGTGCTCCTCTGTTCGGAGGGAGCGTTCTGTGTTTCCATTGACTGTAATAACCCCGCGAGGTCCTGGCATCTTGAGCTTGAGGTATGCATAATGCGGTATCGCATTGAATCTCGCAAATGCGGTTCACCCGAGCAGTGCATGATAACCACTGCGGAACGGGACTATATCAAAGATTAATTCTTCGCTTCGGAAGTTATCCGGGGATCCGAAGACCACTTCCAGTGTAATTGAGCCTATGCAATGGGCCTCTACGCCTGGAATGACGCCCTTAAAGGTCGTTTTTGTGGGTTTGATCCTTGAGGGATCTATACCCATTTTGCGCACTGTGTCCTGATAAAGCAGGTTCAGGCTGCTGCCGCCATCCATAACGACTCGAGTGAGGTGAAATCCGTCAATGATTGGGTACAGAACCAGTGCGGCGAATCCGCCATGACGGATACTAGTGGGATGGTCCCTGCGATCAAAAGTGATCGGATAGGAGGACCATGGGTTGAACTTTGGGGCGACTGGCTCCAACGCATATACGTCCCTGAGCGCACGCTTCCGCTCCCTTTTGGGGATGTGGGTTGCGTATATCATGTTTACCGTCCACACTTGTGGCGGAAACCTCTTCTGTCCTCCGGTGTGTGGCTGCCGGGGCTCCTCCTCATCATCGCTATGTGGCCCCTTGTCCTTGTTTTCGGCAATTAACTTGCCGGCCTGCTTGAACACCCAACAATCCCTGTTGGTGTGATTGGCTGGCTTTTCTAGGGTGCCATGTATTTGACACGAGCGATCGAGTATACGGTCCAAGATGGACGGAACTGGCGTACTTTGTTTGAATGGCTTTTTCCGCTGACCGGATTTAGAGCCTTTGAATCCGGCATTGACTGTCGTATCCTCGGTATTATTGTTGTTAATGCGGCGCTTATGTTTGTTGCGATGTGACCTGCTATTGCCGTCCTTGGTACGGCGAATTTGTCGTCCCCGAGGCTTGCCTCGTCTTCGGAGGGGGCATGTAATTATCATCCTCTGTCTCTCCGTCTGCCGCTCTCTCAGGAGGGCTGGCTCCTCCATCCTCCTACTCTAAATCTTGCTGGCGGGGATTGTTGTTGTCTTCGGCACTATCTGGAGTGTTATTATCTCCTGTGCCGGTATCACCACTATTGCTTTGGTGGGACTTAGAGCGGCGCAGCTGACGTCGGCTCTTGGGTTGCTTCTTGGAGGGGTCATCCTCCGCTATCTCGTCGCCATTGCCTTCTTTGGGTGTATCCACCATTTATATATCGTATGATGAGGTGGTTGTCCAGTGCCCTGTGGGCAGTGGTTCCTCTGCGTCTCCTGCATCGTCGTCCATACCGTCGATGTCTTTGGAGTCGAAGTCGAGCATGTCGGTTAAGTCATCGACAGTGGCTACTAAGTGGGTGGTGGGTGGGCCGCGAATTTCTTCGTCATCCGCATCCCAGTCCTGCTGGACATTGTTCGGCCAGGATTCTCCTGTCAAGGAGAGAGACCTTAATGAGTTCAGTATGTCGCCAAAGGGCGAGGGCTGAAAAATATCCGCGAAGGTAAACTCCATGATCGGCTCCCAATCAGATTCGATAGGAACAGGCGCCGGCGGTTCGGAGTCCGTGGCCGGAAAAGGATCCGGCAGTTTAACAACACGGCTCTCGTGCAAGGTAAGGTCGATGTTCAGCTCGATCGCCGCTAAGGGTAAGGCTTCCGCGGCGGGGTCCATCCACCCGTCCGCGGAAGGCGCAATTGGCTTCGAATTGAGGGTCGGAGCGGCTGCCTGTGCGATCTCTTGAACACTATCCGATGGTAGATCAAGATCGTACTCATCGTGACCGCGTGACGCACAAGGCAGAGGCTCGAATCCGTCGAAGATCAAGTCTCCACTGATATCAGCCGTGTAGTTTAAGCTTCCAAACTTGACCTGGTGGCCAGGGGCATAACTTTCAATCTGCTCCAGATGGCCAAGCGAATTGGCCCGCAGTGCAAATCCGCCGAATATGAAGATCTGTCCGGGGAGAAAAGTCTCACCCTGGACTGCATCGCCATCAATGATAGTAGGAGCCATCAAGCCTAACGGCGACGACACAGAGGAACTCTCAATGAAAGCACCAATGTCAGTGTCAAAACCGGCGGATCTCGGGTAGGGGGTGCCAAACTGTGTGTCTAAGGCGGATGGTAATAGGAGGCAGGGGACACAATGTTTTACCCAGGTTCGGGCCCTCTTGATGGAGGTAAAACCCTACTCCTGCTTGATTAATATTGATGATATGGGTAGTACAAGAGTAGATCTACCACGAGATCGGAGAGGCTAAACCCTAGAAGCTAGCCTATGGTATGATTGTATGTTGTAGTTGTCGTTGTCCTACGGACTAAAACCCTCCGGTTTATATAGACACTGGAGACAGTTAGGGTTACACAAGGTCGGTTACAAAGGAGGAGATATCCACATCCGTATTGCCTAGCTTGCCTTCCACGCCAAGTAGAGTCCCATCTGGACACGAGACGAAGTCTTCAATCTTGTGTCTTCATAGTCCAACAGTCCGGCCAAAGGATATAATCCGGCTGTCCAGAGACCCCCTAATCCAGGACTCCCTCAGTAGCCCCTAAACCAGGCTTCAATGACGATGAGTCCGGCGCGAAGTATTGTCTTCGGCATTGCAAGGCGGGTTCCTCCTCCGAGTACATCAGGGAATAAGTTCCACACACCACCGTAGAGAGAATAATATTTCCGCAAATCTAATTTGCTGACTTGTTTTGGCAACACGACATTATGCCATGGCCCGGTGATTATTCGAACAGTTTCCTTTAACTAGCCCCGCACATAACGCGAAGCAGTTTTTTGACACATCTTGTCAAAGCAGAGATCGTGTCCCCTTATCACAGGATTCTCATCAATACGGGCGTGGGTAACCCAACCGCGCCATCGATTACGGCGCTTGGGGGATAAGCGAGTTTTACCAGGCTAGTGGGGACGCTTAGTTTCGTCCGCCCATATAAAGGGATAAGGATTCACCTTTTCATCCACGCCTTCTTCCTCCTTTGCTCATCCGTTTTCGCACACTCGAGCTCTAGCGCCCAAGTCCGCACTTCCCACCTCAACCTTCTCCAACCATGTCCGGAGCGGGAGGCAGGTGGATGGTCTCCTCCGCCACGGAGGGAGACATCAAGAAGCTGAGGAGAGCCGGATACCTGCCCGACGACATCGCGCACCGGCTCCCAGATGAGGGGCAGCTCATCCCCACCCCTAGGCCCCATGAGAGGGTAGTGTTCCTCACCCATTTCCTCTGCGGACTGGGATTCCCTCTCCACCCATTCATCCGGGGCTCATGTTCTACTACGGCCTGGATTTCCACGATCTGGCCCCGAACTTCATCCTCAACATCTCGGCGTTTATTGTCGTGTGCAAGGCCTTCCTCCGCATCAAGCCCCACTTCGGCTTATGGCTGAAGACCTTCAATGTCAAGCCGAAGGTTGTGGGCGGCCGCCAGGCGGAGTGCGGAGGCGCCATGGTGGGCAAGATGCCCAACATTACATGGCTCGAGGGCTCTTTTGTGGAAACCATAAAGGGGTGGCAACCGGGGTGGTTCTACATCACCGAGCCGTGTGACCCTGCATGGGCAGCGGCCCCCGAGTTCCAATCTGGCATCCCCACGCGACTCACCTCCTAGAAAGAGAAGGGCCTGTCCTGGGGTAGTTCGGGAGAGCTGACCGGACTCCAAACATGTATTCAAAACATGGTGAACAAGAAGCTCAAATTCGTCAATGTAGTCCAGGTCATGCTCCACCGCCGGATCCTCCCGTGCCAACAACGGGACTTCAACTTGTGGGAGTTCGACCCGGCACAGCATCGAACTCTGAATAGGATCTTTGATACAACTCATGAAGATGCCTGGAGGGTGCTGTTCAAAAGCGCCGAGGTCCCCCCTCCCATTACTGAGGATCGCGGATTCAGCGCGAAGCGCGGTAAGCTGCTTTACCTTTCACAGGATAATTATTTTCTATAGATTGACTCCATGCGGGATCTAAACTCCCTTACCTTTAACAGGACTGGCAGGAGATGGCCGGACAGATCGATTGTCCGGCTCCTTTGCCCGAAGGCCCAGCAAACGCTCTTCTGGCGAAGATGGTGACTCCGGCTCCTTATACGGTGTCGGAGAAGACCAAGAAGGCCAAGGGAACCCGAAAGAGTTCCCGACGCCAGGCGTCGTCGGACTCACCGTCCGATGACTCTGCGGCACACTCCTCCCCCGAAGACGAGGAAGAAGAAGAAGATGCTCCCCCTCCAGTTGGGGGAGATAAGAAAAGGAAGGCCGCCCCAACTGGGGGGCCGAAGGGTCCAAGAAGGGGAGAACTCTCCTTTCGGACTACTCTACCACCACCGCCGATGGCGAAGACGAGTGGCTGCCTAGGGCCAAGCCCCTGGGGAAGTCGTAAGTATTCGGATACCAGAGTAAGTCATAGTATTCCTTTGCCACACTACTTTACCTAACGCCGAAATATGATTATGCAGGCCGCCCCGAGCCCGTATCGATGTATCATCGGACAGCTCCCTGGGCTCGTCGGACATGGATAGCGATCCAGTTCCGACCGCCACCTCCCCCTATCCTGCGGACGACGCCGAGGTGCTGTCTCACGAGGCACCGGGTCAAGGGGAGACAGTCCTGGAGGCGCCTCATGGCGGCCTCCCGGACTCCGGGAGCCGAGGGGACAAGGCCCCTAAGAGCTCCGAGTTCGGCCCTCAGCTGAACACCGCGTCGGAACCTCCAGTGGTTCCGGGCTCGGGCAGGCGGCCTCCTTATAAGAGGGGCAAGACACCTGTGCCTGTGACCTTTGTCCATCCAGAGGCGCCGGACAATCTGCTGGAAGCGCTTCGCGGCGCTTCCATCAACGAGGGGCACCATACTATTATGAGTGCGGTGGTCCAGAAGGTTCAGTCCGCCAAGAGCGGATTGACTGAAGCCGGTGCCAGCCTTCTAACAGGCTTTGAGGTAAGTGTTTTAAAATATAGGAAAAATATTACCGCATAGACAGTAGCCACTACTAGGGAAAAGCCTATACACAGAATTTTACCAGTAGCGATGTACAAAATCAAGCGCTGCTGCTACCTAGTAGCAGCGCGCGTAAATAAACCGCGCTACTGCTATGACTTTAGCAGTAGCGCGTACTAGCGAAAAGTGCTACTGCTACGTTTGAACTGGGCGCACATGGCTAGCCCAACCTAGCAGTAGCGCGTATAATGGCCCAACGCTACTGCTAATCTCCTTAGCTGCAGCGCGCTTACGTGTAAAGCGCTGCTGCTAACGGAAATAAAATAAAGTGAAAAACAAGTAGAAAAGTAAATGAAAATGAAAGAACTAGAAAAAGGAGAAAGGGAAAAAATAAAATGTAAAGAAAAATAAAAGAAAAAACGGGAAAAAGGAGAAAGGAATAGCAGTAGCGGGTTCTATAGAAAATCGCTATAGCTGCAGCGTGTATTCCAGAACGCGCTGTAGCTAACGTAGCAGTAGCGCCCTTTCTGGAACGCGCTACTGGTACTTCTGACTTAACCACGCGGTTCGTCCTTCTCCACGGCCACTTCATCCCCCAAATCAACTCCACTCTCGCCGCCGCCGTCGCCCCTCGGCCCCCGACCTCAACGCCGCCCCGGAGCCCCGACCACGACCTCGACGCCGCCTGCCCCTCCCTCGTCGCAGGCACCCGAGGTGAGCACGCCTGCTCCTCCCTCTCCCCTACCTCTGCCTAGGGTTTCTACCTCCATCAAATTAGTTAGGGTGGAAACGAATCGGATGCGGATGCGGCTCAAATGAGTTAGGGTTCATGTAAGGGTGGAAACGAATCAAATTTCTAAGATGAATCATAAAACGAGTAAAATTTGACCACTTATTTCACTTTATAGTTGGATAATTGGAATATCCGCTACCACTTTCCACCCCTATAGGTTCATCAAATTAGATGGTAATTAGGGCAGTAGTTCTTAGGTACTAATTAGTTAGTAAGAACTAGGTACTAATTAGGTACTAGAATATTTTTATTTATAGTAAGTTTATTTTTAGTAAGAACTAGTTGAATTAATAGAACTAGTTAGTAAGAACTTGTTGCTATTTTTTTAGTTTCCCGCATCGACGTGGACGATGCCTATCCCGCATCCTCGTCGTCGAGTCGGCGGAGGACGACACCTGCTTGACCAGATGGGCCATGTCCGGGACTGGGCTCCCGGGGTGGTACTGGGAGGCGCTACCTACCGGGGGGCGCAGGTTGGTGAGGAGCCAGCCTGTCGTTGACCCGAACCTTCTTTGGTGGCGGTCGTGGGCCAGTGACGGTCCAGAGGCTCGAGGACTCCGCGGAGGTGGTGCGTCACCGTGTCAGTGAGGAGGACGCGCACGTCCGTCGCTACTTGTTTGCGTTGGAGCACAGGTTCTCCAATACCTGGCAGGTTCTCCAGGGATCTCACTGGAGCTATGATCCCGTGATGGTTCCTTCTCTGTGGGTGTCCACCGCCCGCGCCGATACCCGTCGTGTGCTAGGGTTTTAGTTGTACTAGTGATGTTATATGTATGACACTATTCGGGATGTATTAGTGATAATATTCGACGATGTACGGACGCATGAGATGATTTACTGAGATGATTTACCTTTTCTTATTGAATGCATGCTAATTTGAGTCTTATAAGATATTTTGAAATGTATATCTTGTGTTTCTCAATATCCAAGTGGCCGGTCATGTTTGTAGGTTACACCTCTGAGTGGCCTATGTTTTGCCGGAGTGTTGATTCATTTCCGTTCTGGCAAATTTTAGGCGCTCGATATATCCTATTTTAGCAAAGGTCATGCTGGATTTTTCCGTGAATTTTGGCATGACTTTTGCCAGAATATGTAGGAAATATCGAGTGCCCCGGATTTGTGTGTTCAGTATCCTAGTAGTTGTCTTCTATCGATTTTCAATTAATGTTTTAACTATGAACATAGGAAATGTCTGACGACAAAAAGGATTTTGGTATTTGCAAATACTGCGAAGACGAGCGCGGCCTGTGCGACGGAATCTTCCTAGATGATGATAGGAGCTTCAGCATCAAGCTGGACGAGAACTTCGAAGTGGATACAGTAAGTCACAACAACAAGTCTTTTTTCGTAATTAAGCATGACATATGCTTCATTTGCTTCAACTTATATTTTTTTTACTATTCTACTAGCGTATCCCCTGCCATGCAAGAGTTTTTGTATTGGATAAGATAGGTTTCAGTCATACTATGGAGGTAAAGAAAGTTTATTTGAAGACCGAGCATGGTTATATTTTCCACGCAAAATTATACAATTCAGACGACTACACCTATTTTGGATGCAAAACATGGTGAGCACTATGCAAGACTTATGCATTTCAGCCTGATATGGTTATCACGTTTGATATTCGTTCGGAAGATGATATTGAAGGTAATACCGACATCTGGGTTGATGTGCAGATGCCTCCAGTTACACCAAAATGTAAGTTTCTCAACCATATTTATGTCTTTGATATTGTTTATTCAAAAATAGTTGACAACTAATTTGTGTTGTCAGCTTATTTCGGTGCAAGCAAACATGTCCAGCGCTTGGTAGAAAGGACCTACTACTGTTCCGGGGCTGAACTAAACTGCGAGGAGCTAAGTCATTATGTTTCATGGCTTGAGGATCTTGATACCGTCAAGACAAATTTTCTTCCTGGACTTAGAAATCTTAGTACTGAAAACGTGCGACCAATAGTGTTCGTCATGAACTACGGTCACATCTATTTAGCAAGGATGGTAAGATTTTTACTATTTGTCCTCAGTGCATCTTTTCCATACATTATTTGTGAAGCTAAACTTCATTGCTAAGTATGTGACCATACGATGTTCTTCAACAGGGACTCCCGATGAATGTTGTGCCTTATGGGATCGAGACTAAAGGTACCATGAGTATTATTAGCTTACGGCCAAGATATCCTACATGTTACTTTAGTGCATTCAAGATCAGCGATGAATGCTTAATAGTGCAAGACTAGACCAGATATGTGATGGGGGAGCGCAGACAAGTACTAGGGGGCAGCAAACAGATGTGCTACCCAAAATTAGGAGACAGGTTCATCTGCATGCTCCAACTTGATCAAGGAGGAGAGCTACACATGTTTTATGTTGTTTTACCTAAGAGAGAGCAGCAGGAGTGATTAGCTAGAAATGAGTTTGAGGATGATGATGTGCTACACTATTACTATGATGATAAAATAGCTAGTGTTGGTGGTAATGACTGATGATTATTATTAGCTAGTGTTAGTGGTGATTAAATAAATATTGTTGGTGCTAATGATTATGATGATGATTAAATAGCTTGTGCTGGCGGATTAGATTCAAGTGGAGGCAACATGAGGTGCACATCGAAAGTACTACTAGTCCAAACTAGATCAAGTTTGGATTAGTAGTATACTTTTGACATGCACCACATATTGCCTCCACTTGGACCTAATCCACCTTCATTTAACACACTGTTATGGACATAATGATGTAAACCTCATAACTGGTATTGTACCAATATTTGTATGATGGCGCATAAATACACTAAAAATAAAAAAAATAAAAAAATAATACTAGTAGCGGTGGAAAGAAAACACGCTGCCAGTAGTTACATTAGCAGCAGCGTGGGAGTGAACAAGCGCTGCAGCTATTTGTCCTAGCAGTAGCGCGTGCGGCACGCGTTACTGCTAAGCAATAGTTGTAGCGCCTTATTAGTAGAGCGCCTACCCGCGCTACTAGTGAGCACAAAACCAGCGCTATTGCTAGGGTTTTCCCTAGTAGTGAGCCCCTGATGCTTTGTTCGGTGTTCACAAAGAAAAGCCAAACAGAGGATCAAATAATATCGCAGGAGTCTAATATAAGTATGTCAATATGCGTATGCAGGCCTCGCTGCTGGTATCCGCCGCACTGACTACGGAGGTTGCCGTACTGAAGCAGGACCTCGAGTGGTCCAAGAAAGAGCTTGGCCTTGCCAAGAGGCAGCTCGAGGAGAAGAAGGCTAAGTAATACCCTGTGTATAGATATGTATATATAAAAAAGACGCGATTGCAAAATGACAGGATCATCGTATATCTGCCAGGGGCCATGACCGAGGTGGCGACCCTGAAGCAAGCGCTAACCAAGGCCGAAGATAAAGCGGCCAAGGAGCGCACCGAGCGAGAAAAGCAAGAGGCTCGGGTGGGCGAGGTGCAGCAAGAGCTCCAGGCTCTCGTGATGAAGCACGAGGCGTTGGAGCTTGACTCAAAGACGTAAGAGTCTGAGCTTGCCGCGGCCCTCGAGAGCGCGAAAAGTGCCAAGGCCGAAGCCCAAAAGGCCCTCCAAGAGATCGACACAATGAAGAAGATAGCGGCGGGTAAGGCATTCTATATGCGGAGCAAGCACGTACAAGTAAATTACCAATTACTTACCCGAATTCGGAGCTCTCCAGGAGCATTCACAGATTTGCCCCGCAGCGTGTTGGATGCCGCACGGTTTTACCAGGCCGAGGAGGGAAGCTCAACGGAGAAGCTGTTCTGGCCTCAGTATACTGGGACTGAACACCCGATGCCTCTGAGCGACCAGCTAAAGCAGCTGGTCGAGCTGCACAAGGCGGCCGAACAGGCCATGAAGGGCTTTATAGTCTGGCTATGGCCAGGCGACGCCCTTCCGAATAGCTACTTCGGCCTGGTTAGGCGGCTTGTGGATGCCTGCCCACGGCTGGAGGTCGTCAAGCGGTCCGTCTGCATCGAAGGTGCACGCCGGGATTTCACCCATGTGAAGGTGCAGTGGGCCAAGCTAGACGCCATGAAGCTGATCAAGGAAGGGCCGCCGCAGGGCAAAGAGCATCACACCCCCGAAATTTATTATGAGGGTGTCCTGAAAGGTGCCCATCTTGTGGCGGACGAATGTTCAAAGGATGTAATATTTGAGTAAACTTGCTCGTGTGATCCTGTATGATGAAAACTTGTTTCATATGCGCTATGCAACGCTTGTGTGAATTTAAAATATTACCTTCTGTTTGGCCGTTTATCCAATCTGAGAGATGGCTAGTCCTCGGCTTTTGCCCCCATGCCGCGAGTGTTGGGGTGTTCGGGATAAACCTGAGCACTCTTGTTCCCATGTTTGGGTCCTTCGAGGGAGGTGCTCAACAAAACAAACAAGGCAACCGGTCTGATAATGCTTTATCACTCTCACTTAGCCATAGAATTCTATAATTTTAAATTTCGGCGAAGCCCCTGGTATTCGGAAGGCCGAATTCAGGGCACGATACACGCCTTTAAGCCGGACAGGGCCGGCCCCTCGCCCTAAGTGGCTAAGTCTTTAAGGACTCGAAAACCTCGCCGAACAGCGACCAGTCTCTCGCCTTATCATGACAGTTAGTTTTAGCTTTCTCTACTGAGGTGCTAAGCCCGGCAGAACCGGGGCACAATCGCAATAGTTCTCCTAGCGCTACCTTAGCCGATAGAGCGGAACGTAAGGTACCAAAACATAGGATCCGGGCAAACCCAACATTTGACCAAAGACATGATTCGAAGCTGATGCATATAATTCTATAAGCTCGGGGTGCCGCACTTGTGAAAGTGTTCGGACTTTTCACACCATATTGTGGGGTACGTAAGTCCCTGGTGTATTGGCCGTACCAAAGTGTACGGTTGCAAGGCATCGTTAATGAACACATATATATAACAAGAATGCAATAATAGTCGTGATGTTATGCATTGTTTATTCAAAAAGGTGCGTTAAAGCAGAATGATACAGATAGTGCGATAAGCAAAGAGTGGCACTATGTCCCTTCCAAGGGCAAGCTGAGGAATAGTATTAAATCAAATATTCCGCTCGTTATTATGATCCACCTAGGAATTCCGTGGTGTGACGTAGCTTTCTGCCTCCTTGGTTGCTGCATCATGTGTTCGGCAATAGTGCTGCTGGACAGGGTTTCCAGAGATTAAGGTCCTGAAAAAGAGAAAAATAACCAAACAGGAAGCCCATAGTGTGGTTTAAGCCGCGTCTTGGGGCATGCCGCAGTGTGCCCCCCTCCCCACCTGTGCCCATGGTATTTCTAATGCGTAATTATGTATGCGTGGCACGAGTTTCGCCGTTTGGCTGTGACTGGGGTGGGGGCCGCATTGCTACGCGAGCTTAGAGCGCACCAGGCGGTCTAGTTGTCGATTGCTCCGAGCGCACTTGAAGGTGTCCGGTTCTTGAAACGCCGAACTGGTGGATTGCCTTGAGAGGCTGCTTTGCGCTTCTGCTGTGATGGCCGCAGTGTGCTCCTCTGTTCGGAGAGAGTGTTCTGTGTTTCCATTGACTGTAATAACCCCGCGAGGTCCTGGCATCTTGAGCTTGAGGTATGCATAATGCGGTATCACATTGAATCTCGCAAATGCGGTTCGCCCGAGCAGTGCATGATAACCACTGCGGAACAAGACTATATCAAAGATTAATTCTTCGCTTCGGAAGTTATCCGGGGATCCGAAGACCACTTCCAGTGTAATTGAGCCTGTGCAATGGGCCTCTACGCCTGGAATGATGCCCTTAAAGGTCGTTTTTGTGGTTTTGATCCTTGAGGGATCTATACCCATTTTGCGCACTGTGTCCTGATAAAGCAGGTTCGGGCTGCTACCGCCATCCATAAGGACTTGAGTGAGGTGAAATCCGTCAATGATTGGGTACAGAACCAGTGCGGTGAATCTGCCATGACGGATACTACTGGGATGGTCCCTGCGATCGAAAGTGATCGGATAGGAGGACCATGGGTTGAACTTTGGGGCGACTGGCTCCAACACATATACGTCCCTGAGCGCACGCTTCCGCTCCCTTTTGGGGATGTGGGTTGCGTATATCATGTTTACCGTCCGCACTTGTGGGGGAAACCTCTTCTGTCCTCCGGTGTTTGGCTGCCGGGGCTCCTCCTCGTCATCGCTATGTGGCCCCTTATCCTTGTTTTCGGCAATTAACTTGCCGGCTTGCTTGAAGACCCAACAATCCCTGTTGGTGTGATTGGCTGGCTTTTCTGGGTTGCCGTGTATTTGACACGAGCGATCGAGTATATGGTCCAAGCTGGACGGACCCGGTGTACTTTGTTTGAATGGCTTTTTCTGCTGACCGGGTTTAGAGCCTTTGAATCCCGCATTGACTGTCATATCCTCGGTATTATCGCTGTTAATGCGGCGCTTATGTTTGTTGCGACGTGACCTGCTATTGCCGTCCTTGGTATCCGAAGTACCATGGTTCTTTGATATGTTATTACTGCGAGCCAGCCAGCTGTCTTCTCCCGCACAAAAGCGGGTCATGAGGAGGAAATCCTCGATCCATACTGCAGGATCTGTTGTGCCGTCGTATGATTCAATATTTACAGGTTTGAAACCTTCTGGGATTTGATGATCCATTACTTCGTTTGTGAAGCATAAAGGGTGTGCGGCGCCTCTGTATTGGGCTATATCACGACGCAGCTCGAATGGGTCTTGCCCGATGTGTTCGGCCCGGCCGGATTTACTTTTACTGTATCCGGCATGACGTTTATCGTCTCGCACAGTGGCGCGCCCTCGTGATCCGTAGATCGATCTTGCATGCTTTGCTTTGTCCTCCAATATGTCTCGCAGGTATGGCGTATCTACCCATGCCTTTTTATTTGAATGGCGTCGGGGTTCGAGCTGAGTTTTTGGCTGGAATGCCTCTCTATCGCGGCCACGAGGTGGCCGATCAGCCGCGTCATACGCTTCTTCCTCTAGTCGGGGTAGCAACCTGCATTTTGGTTAACTCTTGGAGGGGCGCTCGAGTTTATATTCCTCGGCCACGAGGACTTCAGTCCATCTGTCAGCCAGCAGATCTTGATCAGCTTGAAGCTGTTGTTGCTTTTTCTTAAGGCTATTTGCCGTGGCTATAAGCCAGCGTTTGAAGCGCTCTTGTTCGATGGGATCCTCTGGCATGGCAAATTCGTCGTCGCCGAGGCTTGCCTAGTCTTCGGAGGGGGGCATGTAATTATCATCCTCCGTCTCTCCGTCTGCCGCTCTCTCAGGAGGGCTGGCTCCTCCATCCTCCTGCTCTAAATCTTGCTGGAGGGGATTGTTGTTGTCTTCGGCACTATCCGGAGTGTTATTATCTCCTGTGCCGGTATCACCACTTTTGCTTTGGCGGGACTTAGAGCGGCGCCGCTGACGTCGGCGCTTGGGTTGCTTCTTGGAGGGGTCATCCTCCGCTATCTCGTCGCCATTGCCTTCTTTGGGTGTATCCACCATGTATATATCGTATGATGAGGCGGTTGTCCAGTGCCCTGTGGGCAGTGGTTCCTCTGCGTCTCCCGCATCGTCGTCCATACCGTTGATGTCTTCGGAGACGAAGTCGAGCATGTCGGTTAAGTCATCGACAGTGGCTACTAAGTGGGTGGTGGGTGGGCCGCTAATTTCTTCGTCATCCGCATCCCAGTCCTGCCGGACATAGTTCGGCCAGGATCCTCCTATCAAGTAGAGAGACCTTAATGAGTTCAGTATGTCGCCAAAGGGCGAGTGCTGAAAAATATCCGCGGAGGTAAACTCCATGATCGGCGCCCAATCGGATTCGATAGGAACGGGCGCCGGCGATTCGGAGTCCGTGGCCGGAGAAGGATCCGGCAGTTTAACAACACGGCTCTCGTGCAAAGTAAGGTCGATGTTCGGCTCGATCGCCGCTAAGGGTAAGGCTTCCGTGGCAGGGTCCATCCACCCGTCCGCGGAAGGCGCAACTGGCTCCGAATTGAGGGTCGGAGCGGCTGCCTGTGCGGTCTCTTGAACACTATCCGATGGTAGAGCTAGATCGTACTCATCGTGACCGCGTGACGCACAAGGCAGAGGCTCGAAACCGTCGAAGATCAAGTCTCCACGGATATCGGCCGTGTAGTTTAAGCTTCCAAACCTGACCTGGTGGCACTTGTTCTTGCCAAAATGATAAGAGTGAAGTATGTTGGCAGAGTCACCCTCAAGAACTCTCTAGTTCTTCTTCTTTTGGATCCACATCATCTTGATGGGAATCCTTGGAGTTGTAGTCGTACTTGATGAGGTGGAACTTGAAGAAGTCTTGGGAATCCACTTGACTAAGGTCTTAGGAGCTTCTTCAAATGCATCAATTTCCTCTTGAAGCTTGTCCTTGCCTTTTTGCTCGTAGTCTTGTGGTGGAAGATCATCTTGAGCTTGTGTCCCCTTGAAAGACTTCTCTTGTTGAGGGACAAACTTTGTCTTGGGGTATTGATCTTCTTCCGATTCAACTCCATCGGCATTGAACTTTCGTTCAAAACCAATACCTTGATTCTTCCGGTGCATTCCTTGCTTGCGCACAATTTCCTCGAATTGCTTACTCCCGGCAAGGCTTTTGTACACTCCTTTCTCTATAATTCCCTTCAATAAGCTATTTTATTGCTCAAGTGTAACTTGGCTAAGAGAATCATTAGTGGAATCAAGAGAACTACTAGAAGCAACAATATTGGATTTAGCATGATCATTGTTACTACTAGCGGAAGAATCTTTCTTGTTAGATTTGACTTGAGGCATGTAAGTGGATAAGAGTAAACGCTTGGCAATGTAAGAAGAACTTTTCTTGTGGAGATCATCATTGATTGCCTTTAAGAACTCATGATATTGCTCAAGATTGAGCTTTTCAAAGCGTAGCTTCTCATGAGCCTTAAAAGTTCTCGATGATCTTCGAAGATAGTGTCATGAGCTAACTTAAGAGTTTTTAGTTCTTTAGTTAGAGCCTCAATCTTCTCCTTATCATTGTCATTCGTTTTATCTTGATTAGCATGATTAATTGGTCTTTCATCATAGTATTCATCACTAGAGTTGTCACCAAGCAAATCATCACCTAACAAGTCATCTTCATCACTATTGAAATCAACATACTCGGGGTGTGTTACCTTAGGACCTTTGGCCATGAAGCATCTTCCAATTCCTTCATTTGGTGAGTCAAATATGTCGTAGGAGTTGGTTGACACAAGTGCTAGACCGGCAACACCTTCATCTTGAGTATCTTCGGAGTCGGAGTGATAACTTCTCTTGGAGTGGCTGTCGGAGTCGGAGCCGGATACCCATTCACCAACATGAGCTTGATGTCTTCGTCTTGTGTAGCTCCTTGATGATTTTTCCTTCCTTTCCAAATCCTTGCTTCTCCGTGAGTATCTTCGTTCATAACGATCATCTCTACTCCTTCTCTCTCTTGGTGGTGATCCTTTGCTTCTTGTTTTTGGAGAATCTTCTCTTCTCTTGTAGGGAGCCGTACACTCGTTGGAATAGTGTCCGGGTCTTCCACAATTGTAACAGTTTCTCTCTCGACTAGAAGATCTTTTGTCATTGTAGGACCTTGACTTGGAGCTTCTATCTCTGCTTCTACTCTTGTAGAACTTGTTGAAGTTCTTCACCATTAAGCTCAATTCTTCATTGAAGTCTTGTTTCTCACTTGATGATGTAGGGGCTTCACATGAGGCTTTATAGGCACCACTTGACTTGTTGTGAAGTTCCTCTTTATCCTTAAGTGACATCTCATGAGCAACAATTCTTCCAATCACTTCCTTTGGCTTGAGATCTTTGTAATTGGGCATCATTTGGATCAATGTGCACACGGTATCATATTTTCCATCCAAGGCTCTTAGGATCTTCTTGATGATGAATCTATCGGTCATCTCTTCACTTCCTAAGCCGGCAATCTCATTTGTGATGAGAGCAAGCCTAGAGTACATTTCAGAGACACCTTCACCATCCTTCATCTTGAACTTGTCAAGTTGGCTTTGAAGCACATCCAACTTGGATTCCTTGACTGAGTCGGTACCTTCGTGCATATCAATCAAAGTGTCCAAAATTTCCTTTGCATTCTCAAGGAGGCTGATTTTGTTGAATTCTTCGGGGCAGAATCCCTTGAAGAGAATATCACAAGCTTGAGCATTGTATTGCAACATCTTCAACTCATCCGCGGTAGCTTCATGGTTTGGTTCTCTCCCATCAAAGAAGTCACCTTGCAAACCAACACACACAATAGCCCAAACAGCGGGGTTATGTCCAAGAATATGCATTTTCATTTTATGCTTCCAACTAGCAAAATTAGTACCATCAAAGTAAGGACCTCTACGGTGATAATTTCCCTCGCTAGACGCCATACTCTCCTAGGTTGTGAAACCAAGGCTATGACCACCAAAAGCTATGGAGATCAAGCAAATGGAGACCAAAGCTCTGATACCACTTGTAGGATCGGGCCCTCTTGATGGAGGTAAAACCCTACTTCCAGCTTGATTAATATTGATGATATGGGTAGTACAAGAGTAGATCTACCACGAGATCGGAGAGGCTAAACCCTAGAAGCTAGCCTATGGTATGATTGTATGTTATAGTTGTCGTTGTCCTATGGACTAAAACTTTCCGGTTTATATAGACATTGGAGAGGGTTAGGGTTACACAAGGTCGGTTACAAAGGAGGAGATATCCATATCCGTATTGCCTAGCTTGCCTTCCATGCCAAGTAGAGTCCCATTCGGACATGAGACGAAGTCTTTAAGCTTGTATCTTCATAGTCCAACAGTCCGGCCAAAGGATATAATCCGGCTGTCCGGAGACCCCCTAATCCCGGACTCCCTCACACGTATCATCACGGAAGTGTATTTTTTGTAGTGCCCCTGTAGGATCGAAAGTATGTCTAGAGGGGGGTGATTAGACTACTTGACCAAATAAAAACTTAACCTTTTCCCAATTTTAGTTCTTGGCAGATTTTAGCTATTTTAGGACAAGTCAAGCAATCACCACACAATTCAAGCAAGCATGCAAAGAGTATATTGGCAGCGGAAAGTAAAGCATGCAACTTGCAAGAATATAAAGGGAAGGGTTTGGAGAATTCAAACGCTATTGGAGACACGGATGTTTTTCCCGTGGTTCGGATAGGTGGTGCTATCCTACATCACGTTGATGGAGACTTCAACCCACGAAGGGTAATGGTTGCGCGAGTCCACACAGGGCTCCACCCAAGGGCAACAGTTGCGCGAGTCCACGAAGGGCTCCACCCACGAAGGGTCCACGAAGAAGCAACCACCCACAAAGGGTCCACGAAGAAGCAACCTTGTCTATCCCACCATGGCCATCGCCCACGAAGGACTTGCCTCACTAGCGGTAGATCTTCACAAAGTAGGCGATTTCCTTGCCCTTACAAACTCCTTGGTTCAACTCCACAGTCTTGTCGGAGGCTCCCAAGTGACACCTAGCCAATCTAGGAGACACCACTCTCCAAGAAGTAACAAATGGTGTGTAGGTAATGAACTCCTTGCTCTTGTTCTTCAAATGATAGTCTCCCCAACACTCAACTCTCTCTCATAGGATTTGGATTTGGTGGAAAGAAGATTTGAGTGGAAAGCAACTTGGGAAGGCTAGAGATCAAGATTCATATGGTAGGAATGGAATGTCTTGGTCTCAACACATGAGTAGGTGGTTCTCTCTCAGAACATATGAGTTGGAATGATGTGTGTGTTCTGATGGCTCTCTCTCTAAATGAGAAAGAGGTGGAGGGGTATATATAGCCTCCACACAAAATCCAACCGTTACACACAATTTACCAATCTCGGTGGGACCGAATCAGAAAACTCGGTCTGACCGAAATAGTAAACCTAGTGACCGTTAGGAATTTCGGTGGGACTGACATGCAACTCGGTAGGACTGATTCGGTTAGGGTTTGGGCATAACGTAATCTCGGTGAGACCGATTACACAAACTCGGTGAGACCGAATTTGGTAATTAGCTAACCAGAGAGTTGGTCAGGCAAACTCGGTGGGACCGATTTGCTCTTTCGGTGAGACCGAGTGGAACTCGGTGAGACCGAAAAGTTACAAAGGGGAAACACTGAGTTTACATTGCAATCTCGGTGGGACCGATTCGCTCTTTCGGTGGGACCGAAAAGTTACGAAAGGGAAACAGAGAGTTTGCAACCCCATCTCGGTGGGACCGAGATCCTTATCGGTAGAACCGAATTGCTAGGGTTTGGCAGTGGCTAATGACAAGTGAAACTCGGTGGCGCCGGATAGGTAGAATCGGTAGGACCGGGTTTGGCTTAGAGTTTAGGTCATATGTGGATATGGGAAAGTAGTTGAGGGTTTTTGGAGCATATCACTAAGCACATGAAGCAAGAGGCTCATTAAGCAACACCTCATCCCTCCTTAATAGTATTGGCTTTTCCTATGGACTCAATGTGATCTTGGATCACTAAAATATAAAATGAAGAGTCTTGAGCTTTTGAGCTTGAGCCAATCCATTGTCCTTAGCATTTTGAGGGTTCCACTTTCACATCCATGCCATGCCAATCATTGAGCTTTCCTGAAATAATTATGTTGAAATAGTATTAGCTCAATGAGCTATATGTTGTTATGAATTACCAAAACCACCTAGGGATAGTTGCACTTTCAGCCCCCTAGGGCTCGCTATAGAGAGGGCCAGCCCTCCCCTCCTCCACTCCTTTATATACAGGAGAGGGGGGCACCCCATAGACACACAAGTTGATCTCTTAGGCGTGTGCGGTGCCCCCCTCCACAGATTTCCACCTCGGTCATATTGTTGTAGTGCTTAGGCGAAGCCCTGCGTCAGTAACTTCATCATCACCGTCATCACACCGTCGTGCTAACAAAACTCTCCTTCGACACTCAGCTGGATCTAGAGTTCATGGGTCGTCACCGAGCTGAACGTGTGCAGATCGTAGAGGTGTCGTACCTTCGGTGCTAGGATCGGTCGGATCATGAAGACGTACGGCTACATCAACCGCGGTTTCATAATGCTTCCGTTTACGGTCTACGAGGGTACGTAGACAACACTCTATCCCCTCTCGTTGCTATACATCACCTAGATGGATCTTGCGTGTGCATAGGAGATTTTTTGAAATTACTGCGTTCCCCAACAATGGCATTCGAGCCAGGTCTATGCGTAGATGTTATATGCACGAGTAGAACACAAAGGAGTTGTGGGCATGGGTATATACATATTTCTTGCTGTCACTAGTTGATTCTTGATTTAGCGGCATTGTTGGATGAAGCGGCTCAGACCGACATTACGTGTACGCTTACGCGAGACTAGTTCTACCGAAGTGCTTCGCACACAGGTGGCTAGTGGGTGTCAGTTTCTCCAACTTTAGTTGAATCGGATTCAATGAACAGGGTTCTTTCTGAAGATCAAAAAGCAATCACTATACGGCGTTGTGGTTTTTGATGCGTAGGTAAGAACGGTTCTTGCTCAGCCCGTAGCAGCCACGTAAAAATTGCAACAACAAACTAGAGGATGTCTAACTTGCTTTTGCAGGGCATGTTGTAATCTGATATGGTCAAGGCATGATGCTAAATTTTATTGTATGAGATGATCATGTTTTGTAACAGAGTTATCGGCAACTGGCAGGAGCCATATGGTTGTCGCTTTATTGTATGAAATGCAATCACCATGTAATTGCTTTACTTTATCACTAAGCGGTAACGATAGTCGTAGAAGCAATAGTTGGCAAGACGAAAATGATGCTTCAATGGAGATTAAGGTGTCAAGCCCGTGACGATGGTGATCATGACGGTGCTTTGGAGACGAAGATCAAAGGCACAAGATGATGATGGCCATATCATATCACTTATATCGATTGCATGTGATGTTTATCCTTTATGCATCTTATTTTGCTTAGTTCGGCGGTAGGATTATAAGATGATCTCTCACTAAATTTCAAGGTACAAGTGTTCTCCCTGAGTATGCACCGTTGCTACAGTTCGTCGTGCCGAGACACCATGTGATGATCAGGTGTGATAAGCTCTACGTTCACATACAACGGGTGCAAGCCAGTTTTGCACACGCAGAATACTCGGGTTAAACTTGACGAGCCTAGCATATGCAGATATGGCCTCGGAACACTGAGACCGAAAGGTCGAGTGTGAATCATATAGTAGATATGATCAACATAGTGATGTTCATCATTGAAAACTACTCCATCTCACGTGATGATCAGACATGGTTTAGTTGATATGGATCACGTGATCACTTAGATGATTAGAGGGATGTCTATGTAAGTGGGAGTTCTTAAGTAATTTGATTAGTTGAACTTTAATTTATCATGAACTTAGTACCTGATAGTATTTTGCATGTCTATGTTGTTGTAGATAGATGGCATGTGTTGTTGTTCCGTTGAATTTTAATGTGTTCCTAGAGAAAGCTAAGTTGAAAGATGATGGTAGCAATTACACACACAGGGTCCGTAACTTGAGGATTATCCTCATTGCTCCATAGAAGAATTACATCCTGGAAGCACCGCTAGGTGACAAACCCACTGCAGGAGCAACGCCAGATGTTATGAACACCTGGCAAAGCAAAGTTGATGACTACTCGATAGTTCAGTGTGCCATGCTTTACGGCTTAGAACCAGGACTTCAACGATGTTTTGAACATCATGGAGCATATGAGATGTTCCATGAGTTGAAGTTAATATTTCAAGCAAACGCCCGGATTGAGAGATATGAAGTCTCCAATAAGTTCTACAGATGCAAAATGGAGGAGAATAGTTCTATCTGTGAACATATAATCAGAATGTCTGGGTACCACAACCACTTGACTCAGCTGGGAGTTAATCTTCCTGTTGATAGTGTCATTGACAGAGTTCTTCAATCACTGCCACCAAGCTACAAGAGCTTCATGATGAACTATAATATGCAAGGGATGGATAAGACGATTCCTGAGCTCTTCGCAATGCTAAAGGCTGCGGAGATAGAAATCAAGAAGGAGCATCAAGTGTTGATGGTCAACAAGACCACCAGTTTCAAGAAAAAGGCTAAAGGGAAGAAGGGGAACTTCTCTAAGAACGGCAAGCAAGTTGCTGCTCAAGTGAAGAAGCCCAAGTCTGGACCTAAGCCTGAGATTGAGTTCTTCTACTGCGAAGGGATAGGTCACTGGAAGCGGAACCGCCCCAAGTATTTGGCGGAGAAGAAGGATGGCAAAGTGAAAGGTATATTTGATATACATGTTATTGATGTGTACCTTACTAATGCTCGCAGTAGCGCCTGGGTATTTGATACTGGTTATATTGCTAATATTTGCAACTGAAACAAGGGATACGGATTAAGCGAAGATTGGCTAAGGACGAGGTGACGATGCACGTGGGAAATAGTTCCAAAGTCAATGTGACCGCCGTCGGCACGCTACCTCTACATCTACCTTCGGGATTAGTATTAGACCTAAATAATTGTTATTTGGTGCCAGCGTTGAGCATTAACATTATATCTGGATCTTGTTTGATGCGAGACGGTTATTCATTTAAATCAGAGAATAATGGTTGTTCTATTTATATGAGTAATATCTTTTATGGTCATGGACCCTTGATGAGTGGTCTATTTTTAGTAAATCTTGATAGTAGTGATACACATGTTCATAGTATTGAAGCCAAAAGATATAAGTTTAATAATGATAGTGTAACTTATTTGTGGCACTGCCGTTTAGGTCATATTGGTGTAAAGCGCATGAAGAAACTCCACGCTGATGGGCTTTGGGAATCACTTGATGCTTGCGAACCATGCCTCATGGGCAAGATGACTAAGACTCCGTTCTCCGGAACAATGGAGAGAGCAACAGACTTGTTGGAAATAATACATACTGATGTATGCCGTCCGATGAGTGTTGATGCTCGCGGCGGGTATCGTTATTTTCTTACCTTCACAGATGATTTCAGCAGATATGGGTATATCTACTTAATGAAACATAAGTCTAAAACAATTGAAAAGTTCAAAGAATTTCAGAGTGAAGTGGAAAATCATCATAACAAGAAAATTAAGTTTCTACGATCTGATCATGGAGGTGAATATTTGAGTTTTGAGTTTGGTCTTCATTTGAAACAATGCGGAATAGTTTCGCAACTCATGCCACCTGGAACACCGCAACGTAATGGTGTGTCCGAACGTCGTAACCGCACTTTATTAGATATGGTGCGATCTATGATGTCTCTCACTGATTTACCGCTATCATTTTGGGGTTATGATTTAGAGATGGCTGCATTCACATTAAATAGGGCACCATCGAAATATATTGAGACGACACCTTATGAATTGTGGTTTGGCAAGAAACCCAAGTTGTCGTTTCTTATAGTTTGGGGTTGCGATGCTTATGTGAAAAAGCTTCAACCTGATAAGCTCGGACCCAAATCGGAGAAATGTGTCTTCATAGGATACCCAAAGGAGACTATTGGGTATACCTTCTATCAGAGATCTGAAGGCAAGATATTCGTTGCTAAGAATGGATTCTTTCTAGAGAAGGAGTTTCTCTCAAAAGAAGTGAGTGGGCGGAAAGTAGAACTTGACAAGGTAATTGTACCTACTCCCTTATTGGAAAGCAGTTCATCACAGAAATCAGTTCCAGTGATTCCTACACCAGTAAGTGAGGAAGATAATGATGATGATCATGAAACTTCTGATCAACTTACTACCGGACCTCGTAGGTCAACCAGAGTAAGATCAGCACCAGAGTGGTATGGTAATCATGTTCTGGAGGTCATGTTACTTGACCATGACGAACTTACGAACTATGAAGAACCGATGATGAGCCCAGATTCCGCAAAATGGCTTGAGGCCATGAAATCTGAGATGGGATCCATGCATGAGAACAAAGTGTGGACTTTGGTTGACTTGCCTGATGATCGGCAGGCCATAGAGAATAATTGGATCTTCAAGAAGAAGACTGACGCTGACGGAAATGTTACTGTCTACAAAGCTCGACTTGTTGCAAAAGGTTTTCGACAAGTTCAAGGAGTTGACTATGATGAGACATTCTCACCCGTAGCGATGCTTAAGTCCATCCGAATCATGTTAGCAATTTCTGCGTTTTATGATTATGAAATTTGGCAAATGGATGTCAAAACTGCATTCCTTAATGGATATCTTAAAGAAGAGTTGTATATGATGCAACCAAAAGGTTTTTTCGATCCGAAAGGTGCTAACAAAGTGTGCAAGCTCCAGCGATCCATTTATTGACTAGTGCAAGCCTCTCAGAGTTGGAATATACGCTTTGATAGTGTGATCAAAGCATATGGTTTTATACAGACTTTTGGAGAAGCATGTATTTACAAGTGAGTGGGAGCTCTGTAGCATTTCTGATATTATATGTGGATGACATATTGCTGATCAGAAATGATACTGAATTCCTGAATAGCATAAAAGGATAATTGAATAAGAATTTTTCAATGAAAGACCTCGGTGAAGCTGCTTATATATTGGGCATCAAGATCTATAGAGATAGATCAAGACGCTTAATTGGACATTCACAAAGCACGTACCTTGATAAAGTTTTGAAGAATTTCAAAATGGATCAGGCGAAGAAAGGGTTCTTGCCTGTGTTACAAGGTGTAAAATTGAGTCAGACTCAATGCCCGACCACTGCAGAAGATAGAGAGAAATGTAAGGTCATTCCCTATGCTTCAGCCATAGGTTCTATCATGTATGCAATGTTGTGTACCAGACCTGATGTGTGCCTTGCCATTAGTTTAGCAGGGAGGTACCAAAGTAATCCAGGAGTGGATCACTAGACAGCGGTCAAGAACATCCTGAAATACCTGAAAAGGACTAAGGATATGTTTCTCATTTATGGAGGTGACAAAGAGCTCCTCGTAAATGGTTACGTTGATGCAAGCTTTGACACTGATCTGGATGACTCTAAGTCACAAACCAGATACGTATTTTTATTGAATGGTGGAGCTGTCAGTTGGTGCAGTTCCAAGCAGAGCGTCGTGGTGGGATCTACGTGTGAAGCGGAGTACATAGCTACTTCAGAAGCAGCGAATGAAGGCGTCTGGATGAAGGAGTTCATATCTGATCTAGGTGTCATACCTAGTGCATCGGGTCCAACAAAAATATTTTGTGACAATACTGGCGCAATTGCCTTGGCAAAGGAATCCAGATTTCACAAGAGAACCAAGCACATGAAGAGACGCTTCAATTCCATCTGCGATCAAGTCAAGGAGGGAGACATAGAGATTTGCAAGATACATACGAATCTGAATGTTGCAGACCCGTTGACTAAGCCTCTCTCACGAGCAAAACATGATCAGCACCAAGACTCCATGGGTGTTAGAATCATTACAATGTAATCTAGATTATTGACTCTAGTGCAAGTGGGAGACTGAAGGAAATATGTCCTAGAGGCAATAATAAAGTTGTTATTTATATTTCCTTATATCATGATAAATTTTTATTATTCATGCTAGAATTGTATCAACCAGAAACTTACTACATGTGTGAATACATAGACACACAAAGTGTCACTAGTATGCCTCTACCTGACTAGCTCGTTGATTAAAGATGGTTAAGTTTCCTAGCCATGGACAAAGAGTTGTCATTTAATAAACGGGATCACATCATTGGAGAATGATGTGATTGGCTTGACCCATCCATTAGCTTAGCACTTTGATCATTTAGTTTATTGCTATTGCTTTCTCCATAACTTATACATGTTCCTATGACTATGGGATTAGGCAACTCCTGAATAACGGAGGAACACTTAGTGTGCTATCAAACGTCACAATGTAACTGGGTGACTATAAAGATGCTCTACAGGTGTCTCCGATGGTGTTTGTTGAGTTGGCATAGATCGAGATTAGGATTTGTCACTCCGTGTATCAGAGAGGTATCTCTGGGCCCTCTCGGTAATGCACATCACTATAAGCCTTGCAAGAAATGTGACTAATGAGTTAGTTACGGGATGTTGCATTACGGAACGAGTAAATAGACTTGTCGGTAACGAGATTGAACTAGGTATTGAGATACCGACGATCGAACCTCGGGCAAGTAACATACTGATGACAAAGGGAACAACGTATGTTGTTATGCAATTTGACCGATAAACATCTTCGTAGAATATGTAGGAACCAATATGAGCATCCAGGTTCCGCTATTGATTATTGACCGGAGATGAGTGTCGGTTATGTCTACATAGTTCTCGAACCCATAGGGTCCGCACGCTTAATGTTCGGTCACGATCGGTATTATGAGTTTATGTGTTTTGATGTACCGAAGGTAGTTCGGACTCCCGGATATGATCACGGACATTGCGAGGAGTCTCGGAATGGTCGAGACATAAAGATCGATATATTGGAAGCCTATGTTTGGACTGGTTCCGGATGAGTTCGGGCATTTACCGGAGTACCGAGAGGTTACCGGAACCCCCCGGGGACTATATGGGCCTTATTGGGCCTTAGTGGAATAGAGGAGAGGAAAGCCAAGGTGGAGAGCGCGTCCCCCTAGCACAATCTGAATTGGGTGGGGGCGGCCCCCTTCCTTCCTTCTCTATCCCCCTTCCTTCTCTCCTACTCCTACTAGGGAAAGGGGGGAATTCTACTCCCGGTGGGAGTAGGACTCCCCCTAGGGCGCATCATAGAGAGGCCCAGCCCTCCCCTCCTCCACTCCTTTATATACGGGGAGGGGGGCACCCCATAGACACACAAGTTGATCTCTTAGCCGTGTGCGGTGCCCCTCCACAGATTTCCACCTCGGTCATATCGTTGTAATGCTTAGGCGAAGCCCTGCGTCGGTAACTTCATCATCACCGTCATCACGCTGCCGTGCTGATGAAACTCTCCCTCGACACTCAGCTGGATCTAGAGTTCGTGGGACGTCACAGAGTTGAACGTGTGTAGATTGCGGAGGTGCCGTACCTTCGGTGCTAGGATCGGTCGGATCATGAAGACGTACGACTACATCAACCGCGTTGTCATAACGCTTCTGCTTACGGTCTACAAGGGTACGTAGACAACACTATATCCACTCTCATTGCTATACATCACCTAGATGGATCTTGTGTGTGCGTAGGAAATTTTTTGAAATTACTGCATTCCCCAACATGCCCACCTCCGGTGTCCATGTTCTGGTATATAAGTGGTTTTGACCTAAAAAAATCACAATAATACATTAGGGACGGGGCACCGCTGCCTCGAGGCGGAACTTGGGCAGGAGCACTTTTGCCCTCCGGCGGAGCGATTCCGTCAGGGCAACTTCCCTCTCGGAGGGGGAAATCGTCGTCATCATCATCACCAACAACTCTCCCATCTTGGGGAGGGGAACATCCATCAACATCTTCACCAGCACCATCTCATCTCAAACCCTAGTTCATCTCTTGTATTCAATCTTCTTACAGGAACTATAGATTGTTGCTAGTGGTGACTAGTACTGTTGATTACATCTTGTAGTTGATTACTATATGGTTTATTTGGTGGAATATTATATGTTCAGATCCATTATGCATATTAATACCCCTATGATTATGAGCATGTTTGTTGTTTGTGAGTAGTTACTTTTGTTCTTGAGGGCACGGGACAAATCATGTTACAAGTAATCATGTGAATTTGAAATGTGTTCGATATTTTGATAGTATGTATGTTGTGATTCCCCTAGTGGTGTCATGTGAACGTCGACTACATGACACTTCACCATATTTGGGCCTAAGGGAATGCATTGTGGAGTAGTAAATAGATGGTGGGTTGCGAGAGTGACAGAAACTTAAACCCCGGTTTATGCACTATTCCGTAAGGGGCTGATTGGATCCTAGAATTTAATGCTATGGTTAGGGTTTATCCTTAATACTTTTGTCGTAGTTGCGGATGCTTGCGGGAGGGTTAATCATAAGTAGGAGGTTTGTTAAAGTAAGAACAGCACCTAAGCACCGGTCCTCCCACATATCAAAGTAGTGAACACAAATCAAACCAATATGATGAAAGTGACTAGATGAAATTCCCATGTACCCTCAAGAACTCTTTGCTCACTATAAGAAACCGTTTTGGCATGTCCTTTGCCTCAAAAGGATTGGGCTACCTTGCTGCATACTTGTTACAATTATCGTTACTTGCTCGTTACAAATTACCTTGCCATCAAAATACTCGCAACTTACAATTTCAGCACTTGCAGACACTACCTTACTGAAAACTACTTGTCATTTCCTTCTGCTCCTCGTTGGTTTCGACACTCTTACTTATGAAAAAGAGCTACAATTGATCCCCTATACTTGTGGGTCATCAAGGCTATTTTATGGCACCGTTGTCGGGGAGTCAAGTGCTTCTGGTAAGTGGAATTCGGTAAGGAAACATTTATATAGTGTGCTGGAATTTATTGTCACTTGTTACTATGTGATACGTCTCCAACATATCTATAATTTTTGATTGTTCCATGCTATTATATTATCTATTTTGGATGTTTATGGGATTTATTATACACTTTTATATTAGACTAACCTATTAACCGAAAGCCCAGTGCAAATTGCTGTTTTTTTGCCTATTTCAATGTTTGGCAGAAAAGGAATATCAAATGGAATGAAACCTTCGGGAGGATCTTTTTTGGAATAAACGTGATCCAGTAGACTTGGAGTGGATGTCAAGGAAGTAGCAAGGCAGCCACGAGGTAGGGCGGCGCGCCCCCACCCTCGTGGGCCCCTCATAGCTCCACCGACCTACTTCTTTCGCCTATATATACTCTTATACCCTGAAAACATCCAGGGGAGCAACGAAACCACTTTTCCACCGCCGCAACCTTCTGTACCCGTGAGATCCCATCTGGGGACCTTTTCCGGCGATCTGCCAGAGGGGGATTCGATCACGGAGGGCTTCTACATCAACACCATAGCCTCTCCAATGATGTGTGAGTAGTTTACCACGGACCTTCGGGTCCATAGTTATTAGCTAGATGGCTTCTTCTCTCTCTTTGGATCTCAATACAAAGTTCACCTCGATGTTCTTGGAGATCTATTCGATGTAATTCTTTTTGCGATGTGTTTGCTGAGATCCGATGAATTGTGGGTTTATGATTAAGATTATCTATGAACAATATTCGATTCTTCTCTGAATTCTTATATGCATGATTTGATATCTTTGCAAGTCTCTTCGAATTATCCATTTGGTTTGGCCTACTAGATCAATCTTTCTTGCAATGGGAGAAGTGCTTAGCTTTGGGTTCAATTTTGCGGTGCTCGATCCCAGTGATAGAAAGGGAACCGGCGCATATTGTATTGTTGCCATCAAGGATAAAAAGATGGGGCTTATATCATATTGCTTGAGTTTATCCCTCTACATCATGTCATCTTACCTAATGTGTTACTCTGTTCTTTTGAACTTAATACTCTAGATGCATGTTGGATAGTGGTCGATGTGTGGAGTAATAGTAGTACATGCAGAATCGTTTCGGTCTACTTGACACGGACGTGATGCCTATGTTCATGATCATGCCTAGATATCATCATAACTATGCGCTTTTCTATCAATTGCTCGGCAGTAATTTGTTCACCCACTGTAATATATACTATCTTGAGAGAAGCCACTAGTGAAACCTATGGTCCCTGGGTCTACTTTACATCATATAAGTTTCTGATCTACAATTCTAGTTTACTATTTATTTTGCAATCTTTACTTTTCTATACAACAAAAATACCAAAAATATTTATCTTACTATCTCTATCAGATCTCACTTTCTTAAGTGATCGTGAAGGGATTGACAACCCCTTTATCGCGTTGGTTGCGAGGTTCTTGTTTGTTTGTGCAGGTACTAGGTGACTTCCGTGTAGTCTCCTACTGGATTGATACCTTGGTTCTCAAAAACTGAGGGAAATGTTTATGCTACTTTGTTGCATCACCCTTTCCTCTTCAAGGGAAAACGAACGCATGCTAAAGAGGTAGCAAGAAGGGTTTCTGGCCCCGTTGCCGGGGAGATCTACGCCAAGTCAAGACATACCAAGTTCCTATCACAAACTCTTATCCCTCGCATTACATTATTTGCCATTTTGCTCTCGTTTTCCTCTCCCCCACTTCACCCTTGCCCTTTTCTTCGCCATTCTTCCGTTTGATCTTTTGTTTGCTTGTGTTACCATGTACCTTCTTTTTGCTTGCATCTTCGCTTGCTAAAAGTTTATGGATCCTCATCCACTTGCTAATCTCTTTAAGATATCCAATTATGATGAACCTATTGCTAGTGAGTTTTGTGCACTAGATTATCTTTATGAGGTTTTGCTTGAAATTCGTGAATCTGAAAAGTGTCAAGAATTACTTTATGAAGCGATTCACGATAGTTCTTTGAATAAAAAGCATGATTGCAATGATTTTATTGTAAATTCTATTGATGCAAATTGTGCTAATAATATGCAAAACCCTAAGCTTGGGGATGCGAGTTTTGCTATGACTTCTATTTGTTGCAATGATCAAGATTGGGGTGATTCCTCTTATGATCCTGAAAATTTATTTAAGCCCCGTGATGAATATGAGATTGGTAATAATGTTTGCAATAATACTGAAAGTGGGTTTGGAAGAGTGTCAACTTTAGATCTCACACATTTGGAGAATGTTCAATCTTATGAATTTTTTTATAAAGGTGGGTTTGGAGAGGTCATGACTTTAGTTACTGTTAATCCCACTATTTTGGAAGAGTGTCAACTTCGCATGCATGTGGATCGTCTTGAAAATATTTTATATGATAGATATATTGTTGAATTTGATTATGATCCTACAAGTAATTATTATTATAGAGGAAAATATGGTTGTAGAAATTTTCATGTTACAAGATTACCTCTCGTTAGGTTGAGATTGCTATTGTTTCTTTCTTCTTCCTTGCATATGGTGGTTTTTACTTGTCTTGATAATTTGTTTGCTTATGAAATTCCTATGCATAGGAAGTATGTTAGACTTAGATGTGTTTGTCACGTGTTTTATGATGCTCTCTTTGTGCTTCAATTCTTGTCTTTCATGTGAGCATCGTTGAAATCGCAATGCTTAGCTAGGGGCGTTAAACGATAGCGCTTGTTGGGAGGCAACCCAATTTTATTTTTGTTCTTTACCTTTTGTTCCTGTTTAGTAATAAATAAATCATCTATACTCTGTTACGGTTGTGTTTTTTATGTTTTAATTAGTGTTTGTGCCAAGTAAAGCCTTTAGGATCTTCTTGGATGATTGTTATTTGATCTTGCTGAAAAAAACAGAAAGTATGCGCTCACGAGAATAATTTTCATTTTTAACCAGAGAGAGATAAAATACTGATTCAAACTGCAGTATATAAATATAAAAATTATTCAGGATGTCCTAATTTCTCAGGATTTTTGGAGTTACAGAAGTATTCGAAACCTACAGATTACTACAGACTGTTCTGTTTTTGACAGATTCTGTTTTTCGTGTGTTGTTTGCTTATTTTGATGAATCTATGGCTAGTATCAGGGGGTATGAACCATAGAGAAGTTGGAATACAGTAGGTTTAACACCAATATAAGTAAATAATGAGTTTATTACAGTACCTTAAAGTGGTGGTTTGTTTTCTTATACTAACGGAGCTCATGAGATTTTCTGTTGAGTTTTGTGTTGTGAAGTTTTCAAGTTTTTGGGTAAAGATTTGATGGATTTCGGAACAAGGAGTGGCAAGAGCCTAAGATTGGGGATGCCCAAGGCACCCCAAGGTAAAATTCAAGGACAACCAAAAGCCTAAGCTTGGGGATGCCCCGGAAGGTATCCCCTCTTTCGTCTTCATCTATCGGTAACTTTACTTGAGGCTATATTTTTATTCACCACATGATATGTGTTTTGCTTGGAGCGTCTTGTATGATTTGAGTCTTTGCTTTTTAATTTACCACAATCATCCTTGCCGTACACACCTTTTGGGAGATACACACATGAATCGGAATTTATTAGAATACTCTATGTGCTTCACTTATATCTTTTGAGTTAGATAATTTTGCTCTAGCGCTTCACTTATATCTTTTTTAGAGCGGGGTGGTGGTTTTATTTTATAGAAATTATTGATCTCTCATGCTTCACTTATATTATTTTTAGAGTCTTTAGAACAACATGGCAATTTGCTTTGGTTATGAAATTAGCCCTAATATGATAGACATCCAGGATGGGTATAATAAAAACTTTCATATAGAGTGCATTAAATGTTATGAGAAGTTTGATTCTTGATAGTTGTTTTGAGATATAAAGGTGGTAATATTAAAGTTGTGCTAGTTGAGTAATTATGGAATTGAGAAATACTTGTGTTGAAGTTGGCAAATCCCGTAGCATGCACGTATGGTAAACATTGTGTGACAAATTTGAAGCATGAGGCATTCTTTGATTGCTTTCCTTATGAGTGGCGGTCGGGGACGAGCGATGGTCTTCTCCTACCAATCTATCGCCCTAGGAGCATGCATGTAGTGCTTGGTTTTGATGGCTTGTAGATTTTTGCAATAAGTATATGAGTTCTTTATGACTAATGTTGAGTCCATGGATTATACGCACTCTCACCCTTCCATCATTGCTAGCCTCTTCGGTACCGTGCGCCCTTTCTCACCTCGAGAGTTGGTGCAAACTTCACCGGTGCATCCAAACCCCGTGATATGATACGCTCTATCACACATAAACCTCCTTATATCTTCCTCAAAACAGCCACCTACCTACCTATTATGGCATTTCCATAGCCATTCTGAGATATATTGCCATGCAACTTTCCACCATTCCGTTTATTATGAAACGCTCCATTTGTCATATTGCCTTGCATGATCATGTAGTTGACATCGTATTTGTGGCAAAACCACCTTCGTAATTCTTTCATACATGTCACTCTTGATTCATTACATATCCCGGTACACCGCCGGAGGCATTCACATAGAGTCATATTTTGTTCTAAGTATCGAGTTGTAATTCTTGAGCTTTAAATTAAATAGAAGTGTGATGATTTTCATTATTAGAGCATTGTCCCATGTGAGGAAAGTTCTTCGAAAAAAAGAATAAAAAAAGAAAGAAAAAAAGAGAAAGGCCATAAAAAAGAGAGGCCCAAAAAATGAGAGAAAGGAGAGAAGGGGCAATGTTACTATCCTTTTTCCACAAATGTGCTTCAAAGTAGCACCATGATCTTCATGATAGAGAGTCTCTTATGTTGTCACTTTCATATACTAGTGGGAATTTTTCATTATAGAACTTGGCTTGTATATTCCAACAATGGGCTTCCTCAAATGCCCTAGGTCTTCGTGAGCAAGCAAGCTGGATGCACACCCACTTAGTTATTTTTGTTGAGTTTTCGTATATTCATAGCTCTAGTGCATCCGTTGCATGGCAATCCCTACTCCTTGCATTGACATCAATTGATGAGCATCTCCATAGCCCATTGATTAGTCGCGTCAATGTGAGACTTTCTCCCTTTTTGTCTTCTCACACAACCCCATCGTCATATTCTATTCCACCCATAGTGCTATATCCATGGCTCGCACTCATATATTGCATGTAAGTTGAAAGAGTTTGAAAAGACTAAAGTATAAAACAATTGCTTGGTATGTCATCGGGGTTGTGCATGATGGGAGCATTTTGTGTGACGAAAAAATGAAGCATGGCCAAACTATATGACTTTGTAGGGATGAACTTTCTTTGGCTATGTTATTTTGATAAGACATGATTGCTTGGTTAGCATTGCTTGAAGTATTATTATTTTTATGTCAGTATTAAACTTCTATCTAGAATCTTTCGGATCTAAACATTCATGCCACAATTAAGAGAATACATTGAGAATTATGTTAGGTAGCATTCCACATCAAAATTTCTGTTTTTATCATTTACCTACTCGAGGACGAGCAGGAATTAAGCTTGGGGATGCTTGATACGTCTCAAACGTATCTATAATATATTTTTTTCCATGCTATTATATTATCTGTTTTGGATGTATATGGGCTTTATTATACACTTTTATATTATTTTTGGGAATGACCTATTAACCGAAAGCCCGGTGCAAATTGTTGTTTTTTGCCTATTTCAGTGTTTCGCAGAAAAGGAATATCAAACGGAATCCAAACGGAATGAAACCTTCGGGAGGATATTTTTTTGAACAAACATGATCCAGGAGACTTGGAGTGGACGTCAAGGAAGCAGCGAGGCAGACACGAGGTAGGGCGGCGCGCCCCCCACCCTCGTGGGCCCCTCGCAGCTCCACCAACCTACTTATTTCGCCTATATATACTCTTATACCCTGAAAACATCCAGGGGAGCAACAAAACCACTTTTCCACCGCCGCAACCTTCTGTACCCGTGAGATCCCATCTGGGGACCTTTTCCGGCGATCTGACAGAGGGGGATTCGATCACGGAGGGCTTCTACATCAACACCATAGCCTCTTCGATGATGTGTGAGTAGTTTACCACAGACCTTCGGGTCCATAGTTATTAGCTAGATGGCTTCTTCTCTCTTTTTGGATCTCAATACAAAGTTCTCCTCGATGTTCTTGGAGATCTATTCGATGTAATTCTTTATGCGGTGTGTTTGCCGAGATCCAATGAATTGTGGGTTTATGATTAAGATTATCTATGAACAATATTTGATTTTTCTCTGAATTATTATATGCATGATTTGATATCTTTGCAAGTCTCTTCGAATTATCAGTTTGGTTTGGCCTACTAGATTGATCTTTCTTGCAATGGGAGAAGTGCTTAGCTTTGGGTTCAATCTTGCGGTGCTCGATCCTAGTGACAGAAAGGGAACCGACACGTATTGTATTGTTGCCATCGAGGATAAAAAGATTGGGTTTATATCATATTGCTTTAGTTTACCCCTCTACATCATGTCATCTTGCCTAATGCGTTACTCTGTTCTTTTGAACTTAATACTCTAGATGCATGTTGGATAGTGGTCGATGTGTGGAGTAATAGTAGTACATGCAGAATCGTTTCGGTCTACTTGACACGGACGTGATGCCTATGTTCATGATCATGCCTAGATATCATCATAACTATGCGCTTTTCTATCAATTGCTCGGCAGTAATTTGTTCACCCACTGTAATATATACTATCTTGAGAGAAGCCACTAGTGAAACCTATGGCCCCTGGGTCTACTTTACATCATATAAGTTTCTGATCTACAATTCTAGTTTACTATTTATTTTGCAATCTTTACTTTTCTATACAACAAAAATACCAAAAATATTTATCTTATTATCTCTATCAGATCTCACTTTCTTAAGTGACCGTGAAGGGATTGACAACCCCTTTATCGCGTTGGTTGCGAGGTTCTTGTTTTTTGTGCAGGTACTAGGTGACTTGCGTGTAGTCTCCTACTGTATTGATACCTTGGTTCTCAAAAACTAAGGGAAATACTTATGCTACTTTGTTGCATCACCCTTTCCTGTTCAAGGGAAAACCGACGCATGCTCAAGAGGTAGCACAATGGAAAACAATCCTTTGAGGGGTTTGTTCGGGGTATCTTCACCTCGCCCAGAGCCACAATTAATTGCCCCTCAACCTACAACACCTACTGAAAAGTGATCGGTCACTCCTCGTCAACCTTATTAAAGGAAGTTCAACTAAACAACTGCACTAAAGGAAAGGCTCTCTCCATTATAAACTATTCCGCTCCCTAACCTACCTTCCGGTCGATCTGTACTCTTCACTACGGTTTCAAGTACTCACTCCATCGAGCTAGTCACGCCTCTCGGATTCACTCCTCGAGGCTAGGAGCAGTCCTTCGGCATCGGGTCGATACGCCCTAAAGGACATGTCTCCCCTATCTAGGGCTTACGGCTGCTGACTCTACTGTAGCAGCCTAGAACCCCAGACTGCAGGCTTTCGCTCTTTCCCATTAAGGGATAAGAACTTGAATATGAAATTCCTTCGGGTATGATAGAACAACTGCTAGCTAATCCTTATGCAGGAGATGGAACCGAACATCCTGATATGCACTTGATACATGTGGAACAAATTTCTGGATTGTTTAAGCTTGCAGGTTTACCCAGGGATGAAGTTATGAAAAAGGTTTTCCCTTTATCTTTGAAGGGAAAAAGCATTGGCATGGTATAGGCTATGCGATGATATTGGATCACGGAATTGGAATCGTTTGAAATTTGGCCTCGTGAAGGAGAAAGTATCGCTCTAGATTGGGGGGGCTTAAGTCAATGTTATATTCATGCCCCAATCATGAGCTCTCAAGAGAAATTATTATTCAAAAATTTTATGCTCGGCTTTCTCGTAATGATCAAACCATGTTGGATACTTCTTGTGTTGGTTCTTTTATGAAGAAGACTATTGAATTCCGGTGGGATCTTTTGGAAAGAATTAAACGCAACTCTGAAGATTGGGAACTCGACGAAGTTAAAGAGTCAAGTATAAAGCTTAAGTATGATTGTGTTAAATCTTTTATGGATACCGATGCTTTTCAAAAGTTTAGCACTAAATATGGACTTGACTCTGAGATAGTAGCCTCCTTTTGTGAATCTTTTGCTACTCATGTTGAACTCACTAAAGAGAAGTGGATTAGATATCAATCACCTATTAAAGAAGAAATTAAAGAACCGATATCAGTTAAAGAAGAAACTATACTTTATAATGTTGATCCAGTTGTTCCTACTGCTTATTTCGAGAAACCTCCTTTTCCTGTTAGGATAAAGGAACATGCTAAAGTTTCAAATGTGGTTAACAAAAGCTCTGTTAGAACACCTAAACCAGATGAACAAATTAGAGTTGAACCTAATATTGCTATAGTTAAAGATCTCTTGGAAGAAGATGTGGATGTGCATGTTATCTACTTCTGTGAAGCTGCTAGAATTGCTAAACCTGATGGAAAAGATAAACATAGGCCTGTTGTTGGCATGCTTGTCATTTCAGTTAAAATAGGAGATCACTGTTATTATGGTTTATGTGATATGAGTGCTAGTGTGAATGCTATTCCTCACAAGTTATATCAAGAAATTAGGGAGGAAATAGCACCTGTTGAGATAGAAGACATAGATGTTACTATTAAACTTGCAAATAGAGACACTATATCACCAGTTGGGATTGTCGAAGATGTTGAAGTCTTGTGTGGGAAAACAAAATATCCTACCGATTTTCTTGTTCTTGGTACTCCACATGATGACTTCTGTCCCATTATCTTTGGTAGACCTTTCTTAAACACAGTTAATGCTAGGATAGATTGCCAGAAACAAACTGTGGAAGTTAGCTTTGGTGATGAGTCTCATGAGTTTAATGTTTCCAAGTTTAGTAGAAATTATCGTGAAAACGAATTGCCTAGTAAGGATGAATTCATTGGTCTTGCTTCTATTGTTGTGCCACCTACTGATCCTTTAGAGCAATACTTGCTAGACCATGAGAATGATTTACATACGCATGAAAGGAATGAAATAGACAATATTTTCTTCGAACAACGTCCTCTACTTAAACACAATTTGCCTATTAAAACTCTAGGAGGTCCTCCTCCACCTAAAGGTGATCATGTGTTTGAATTGAAACAATTGCCAGACACTTTGAAATATGCTTATCTTGATGAAAAGAAGATATATCCTGTTATTATTAGTGCTAACCTTTCAGAACATGAAGAAGAAAGATTATTGAAAGTTCTAAGGAAGCACCGGGCTGCTATTGGATATACTCTTGATGATTTAAAGGGCATTAGTCCCACTCTATGTCATCACAAAATTAATATGGAACCTGATGCTAAACCAGTTGTTGATCACCAACGTCGGTTAAATCCGAAGATGAAAGAGGTGGTAAGAACGGAAATATTAAAACTTCTGGAAGTATGTATAATCTATCCCATAGCTCATAGTAGATGGGTAAGCCATGTTCATTGTGTCCCTAAGAAAGGAGGTATTACTGTTGTTCCTAATGATAAGAATGAACTTATTCCATAAAGAATTGTTACAGGTTGTAGAATGGTAATTGATTTTAAAAAATTAAATAAAGAAACTAGAAAAGATCATTACCCCTTTCCTTTTATTGATCAAATGCTTGAAAGATTATCTAAGCACACACACTTTTGCTTCCTTGATGGATATTCTGGCTTTTCACAAATACCTATTTCTCAACCTGATCAAGAAAAGATCACTTTTACTTGTCCATTTGGAACCTACGCTTATAGACGTATGCCTTTTTGGTTTATGTAATGCACCTGCTACCTTTCAAAGATGTATGATGGCTATATTCTCTGACTTTTGTGAAAAGATTGTTTAGGTTTGCATGGATGACTTTTCTATTTATGGGAAGTCTTTTGATGATTTTTTAAGCAATCTTGATCGAGTTTTGTAGAGATGTGAACAAACAAATCTTGTCTTGAATTGGGAGAAGTGCCACTTTATGGTAAATGAAGGCATTGTCTTGGTCACAAAGTTTCTGAAAAGGTATTGAAGTGGACCAAGCTAAGGTTGATGCTATTGAGAAAATGCCATGTCCCAAGGACATCAAAGGTATTCGTAGTTTCTTAGGTCATGCTGGTTTCTATAGGTGATTTATCAAAGACTTTTCTAAAATTTCTAGGCCACTCACTAATGTTTTGCAAAAGGATATTCCTTTTGTCTTTGATGATCATTGTCTTGAAGCCTTTGAAACACTCAAGAAAGCTTTAATTACTGCACCTATAGTTCAACCACCTAATTGGAATTTGCTTTTTGAAATTATGTGTGATACTAGTGATTATGCTGTTGGTGCTGTTCTAGGACAAAGAGTTGATAAGAAATTGAATGTTATTCAATATGCTAGTAAAACTCTAGACAGTGCTCAAAGAAATTATGCTACTACTTAAAAAGAATTCTTAGCAGTGGTGTTTGCTTGTGATAAGTTTAGACCTTATATTGTTGATTCCAAAGTAACTGTTCACACAGACCATGTTGCTATTAAATATCTTATGGAAAAGAAAGATGCTAAACCTAGACTTATTCATTGGGTTCTCTTGTTGCAAGAATTTGATTTGCATATTATTGATATAAAGGGAGCTGAGAACCCTGTAGCTGATAACTTGTCTAGGCTTGAAAATATGCTTGATGACCCATTACCTATTGATGATAGTTTTCCTGATGAGCAGTTAGCTGCAATAAATTTTGCTAATGGTGCTCCTTGGTATGCTGACTATGCTAATTACATTGTTGATAAATATTTGCCACCTATCTTTATGTATCAACAAAAGAAAAAATTTGTCTATGATTTAACACATTACTTTTGGGATGACCCACATCTTTATAAAGGAGTAGATGGTATTATTATATGTTGTGTACCTGATCATGAACAGGGACAAATCCTACGGAAATGTCACTCCGAAGCTTATGGAGGACATCATGCTGGAGATAGAACTGCTCACAAGGTATTACAGTCTGGATTTCATTGGCCTACTGTTATGGCATATCTCTCTCAAGGTAGTTTTGGTGATTGATGACAACATGTTTGTGGACTAATCTTGTGCTTTGTTTAATTCACAGATTCTCCCCTGGCACGAGACGCCTTCTTCCCCTCAGAGTGTATTTCAAGACGGTGTAGCTCTTTCGTTTCTTTCTCGGTGGACTAGTTGCATAGAGGGCACCGTACTATCAAGAGGGGGTCCGCTGGGGTTTTGCATGGGTGGAATCATCACGTACACATCAGCTTCTCACCCTCCGAGCATTTCCTTTCCATTGAAGAGATCTCTCCTCTCTCTTCCTTGTCCTGTCTGGGTCAAGCGGTAGTACCGCGCACCCAGCGGTAGTACCGCTGAGGAGCCACAAGCGGCAGTACCGCTCCGCAGCGGTAGTACCGCCCGTGGCTCCACAGCAGTAGTACCGCTGGGGGCCTGGCACCTCCGCCTTGTCCTCAGCATCTTTGAGAGATTTCTTCTCTCTCGCGCGCGCCCCAGCGGTAGTACCGCACTGCCTGCGGTACTAGGGCCGAAGGGTCACAAGCGACAGTACCGCTCCACAGCAGTACTACCGCCCTTGACCCCACTGCCGTAGTACCATTGGGCAGTCTGGCTCCTACCGCCTCGGTTCAAGAGGTGTTTTTCTCGTGTCGGGTTTTGCGGCACTAGTCACGGTTGTAGTGGCGGTAGTACCGTCCCAGGAGCGGTAGTACCGCCCTACCACCGCGGTAGTACCGCATTTGGGTCCGTTCCCTACTAGTCTCCTCAGCGCGGCAGTACCGCTGGCGGGCGCGGCAGTACCGTTGTACTGGCGGTAGTACCGCCCCCTCTCAGCGGTAGTACCGCCCTGTGCGGGGCTGGTTGGTGGGGGGCAACGGGATTGTTGCCCCCACTATAAAAGGGAGTCCCCTTCTTCCTTCTCACCTACCTCTTCCTCCCCCAAGCTCCATTTATTGCTCAAGCTCCATTAAATACTCCAAGCTTCATTTTCGCCCGGTCTATCTCTCTAGCCGATCAAACTTGTTGATTTGCTCGGGAGTGGTTGAGAAGGCTCCGATCTACACTTCCACCAAGGGATTTTCGATTCCCCCACTCATCCCTAGCGGATCTTGTTACTCTTGGGTGTTTGAGCACCCTAGACGGTTGAGGTCACCTCGGAGCCATATTCCATTGTGGTGAAGCTTCGTGGTCTTGTTGGGAGCCTCCGATTAAGTTGTGGAGATTGCCCCGACCTTGTTTGTAAAGGTTCGGTCGCCGCCTTCAAGGGCACCAATAGTGGAATCATGGCATCTCGCATTGTGTGAGGGCGTGAGGAGAATACGGTGGCCCTAGTGGCTTCTTGGGGAGCATTGTGCCTCCACACCGCTCCAACGGAGACGTACTTCCCCTCAAAAGGAAGGAACTTCGGTAACACATCCTCGTCTTCACCGGATCCACTCTTGGTTATCTCTTACCTTTACTTGTGCAAGCTCTTTAGTGTTTCTTCCCTTGCTTGCTTGTATGCTTGTTGTTATTGCATCATATAGGTTGCTCACCTAGTTGCACATCTAGACAACCTACTTTGATGCAAAGTTTAATTTGGTAAAGAAAAGCTAAAAAATGGTAGTTGCCTATTCACCCCCCCCCCTCTAGTCAACCATATCGATCCTTTCAATTGGTATCAGAGCCTCGTTTCTTTATTAAGGACTTTACCGTCCAAAGAGTACGGTTGATACCGTAGACGGTGTGGAGGAACACTCCGGTGTGAATCCGATCTCGTCTACGAGAGATGGGGGAACTTTGGTCTCTCGTGAGGAGTTCAATGTGGCCTTGGAGACATTGAAAACCTCCATGACGACCGAAGTTGAAAGCATGTTTACTAAATTTCTTGAGGGGCTTAAACTATCCACCGCACCGTTGAAAGTTGGTGATCCCGCCAACAAGGTGACGGATGCTATCCCCGACAAGGGTGAAGCTAGTAGTGAAAAGGCTCCTTCTTCTAGTGGCAAGAATGGCACCGGCATCTTTGCCCATGTGGAACCACCACTTGTTTATGGTGGACCAGTTCCTTCCACTCATTTGAATCATGTCGGTCCTCCCCCTAAGATTGTGAAAAATGAGGATTTTGATTCTTGGGTTTACCGCTTTAAACGTCATTTAAATCATGTGAACACTAACCTTTGGAGAATCATTGAAGAAGGTTTCTATCCACATGATCCAAGCAACTTCACTCCTCGAGAAGCTGCGGACAATCAATTCAATGAGAATGCTCTCTTCATCATTCAAGATGCAATTCCACCTGAAGACCTACCTCATCTTCGTCCCTTCGCCTTGGCCAAAGATGCATGGCATTGTGTCGTGTCTCTCTACCGGGAAAGCGCAAGCATTCAACGCTCCAACTATGAAGTGGTACAAGATGAGGCCGATGAGTTTGCAATGAAGGAAGATGAAGAACCTCGTGAGCTTTATCGGAGAGTAACCAAACTCGCGGTCTCACTACGAGATCACGGGAGCAAGGACACGGATGAAAATTGGATCAAGCGCAAATTCCTCAAGGCAATGATGCCCTACCACAAGTCCATGTCCTCTGTCATTCGTCAAAGACCGGACTTCCACACTTTGACCTCAAGCGAAGTGTTCGATGAGTTTGTGGCGATGAACATTTTGGACAAGACCGCCGACAATGCGGTGCTCCGTTCTCAATGGGCAAAGAAGCCTAACCTTGCATTGAAGGCCAAGCTCACCACGGAAGAAGAAGAAGAAGAGGAAGAAGAGGAGAGCAACCCCGAAGATACGAAGTATGCATATCATGAACACATGGCACTTGCTTCAAGGCAATTTTGGAGCAAGAAAAACTCGAGGCCAAACTTTAGCAAAAACAACTCGAGTGGCATAAGGGGCAAGCAACGTGTAAGGAATTGCTACAATTGCGGCAATGTGAGTCATTTCGTTGCGGAATGCCCGTATGAGAAGAGGGAAGACAATAGTGGCAAACTCATCCGAAAGGACAAGGCCAAGTCGTTCCCCAACAAGAACAACTTCACCAAGAAGACTCCTCCCAAGGCTTTGGTTGTGCAAGAAGAGTATAATGAGGATGATGACGATGATGAAGATGATGAGTCGGTTGCCATGGCCTCCGTTGCCATTGCAACAACGTCACGGGTGTCTCTCTTCGACTCACCCAATGAGAGCATCACCGCCAAGTGCCTCATGGCTAAAGCCACCAACAAGGTAACCTCCAACATCAAAACTACCATCATTAATCATCCTTCCCAAATGGATAGCATTAATGAACTTGAGGGAGCTAATGTGGAGGCTAACGAGTTTGAGGCCTTTATGGGCAAACTCAAGGGAATATCCAAGAAGCACTTTGTTGCTCTCTTGGAACAACTTGGTGAGGCTAATGACATGATCGAGGCTCACGAAGACACCATCTCTAAGATGGAAGGGCATAGTCGTGACTATGTCGATGAGATTTCGGATCTTTCCAATGCTCTTGAGGAAGAGTGTGGTCTTCGTTTGGCTCTTGAGGAGTCACACAACGTTGATCATGCTAAGTTAAAGAAAGATTATGATCATGCCCTCATTGTTTCTCGTGTGCTAAATTCCAAGAAGGCCAAACTCGGGGTTGATCTTGCAAGACTCAAAGAGGAGTTTGATATACTTGACAAGGCCCACAAGGCCTTGAAGGGTATTCATGCTAGTCTCAAGGAGTCTCATGATCAACTCCAAGTGAAGCTAACTAAGGAGAAAGCAACTTTTCCTCATATGGTTTTAATTGATAATGCAAATGCTACTAACCCGTGTTGTGAGCATATACATCTTGTTGAGGAAAATGCTAAGTTGAAGGAGCAACTTGAGAGAGGTCTTGCGACTTGCATACAAGGCAAGAAGAACCTCAACGATCTCTTGATCAACCAAAAGGGAGGTGTGGCCAAAGAAGGGGTTGGGTACGTGCCTGACTCCAAGAACAAGAAGAAGAATGACAAGACCAAACGACCTCCTCCCCTCATGCAAACCTTTGTGAGGGAGGGAGAGAGTGCCCCTGAGGAGAAGAAGAAGAACAGTGTCAAGAAGGGCAATGTCACCCCTCCCAACAAAGCCGGCGATTTTAATCCTTCTTATGTGTTATGCCGTTCTAGTGATGGGCATGTTTATGCCAAATTTGTTGGTTCTCTTCATGAGTACATTGAATGGTCTATTTGGATTCCTAAGACCCTTGTTACTAACATCAAAGGACCCATTACAAAATGGGTACCTAAAACCAAGCATTGATCTCTTGTAGGTGTTTGCTTCCGGTGGTGGATCATGGTTGCTCGATAGCGGAGCTACAAATCATATGACCGTAAGCAAGGACTTGGTGGTGGACGTGCACAAAGTTCCATCTATGCCCACCAATGTCGAGTGGGGTGACGCCTCATCCTCTAAGGTATTGGGACTTGGCAAGGTGGTCATCTCTCATGATCTCACGATCGAGAAGGTCATGCTTGTTGAGTCCCTTGCATACAATTTACTTTCCGTTCGTCAACTTGCAATCATGGGCTTTGCCACTTTCTTTGATATCGATACCATGGCCCTCTTGTGGAGCAAGACTCTTAAAGTAGCTTTTGTTGGGCATGTCGAGAACGGCCTATATGTGATTAACTTTTCGGAGCGACCCACTAAGACCGCGACATGCCTAATGGCTCAAGTTGATGTGGGATGGCTTTGGCATCGCCGTTTAGCCCATGTCAATATGAGATCTTTGCAAAGTCTCCTCAAGGGGGACCATGTCCGTGGACTAACGAATGTTAGTTTTGTTAAAGATCGTGTTTGCAGTGCCTGTATCGAAGGAAAGCTACATGAGAAGGCTCACCCTCCCACGACTATCATTTATTCAAAGAGGCCCTTGGAGCTCCTTCACATGGATCTTTTTGGGGCCCCATCCTTCGATAGTCTTGGAGGTAGGAAGTATTGCTTGGTGATTGTGGATGACTACTCAAGGTACACGTGGGTGTATTTCTTCAAGAGGAAGAGTGAGACACAACAAACCGTCATTGACTTTGCAAATAAAGCAAAACGTCAACACAATGCAAAGATCTTGACAATAAGAAGTGACAAAGCACCGAGTTCAAGAACTACACCTTGGATGAATTTCTTAGTGATGAGGGAATCAAGCATCAATATTCCGCACCATACACCCCTCAACAAAACGGTGTTGCGAAGAGGAAGAACCGGACATTGATGGATGCGGCAAGGACCATGATGGCGGAGTTCAAGTCTCCGTACAACTTTTGGGCCGAAGCCATCAACACCGCGTGTCATGCATCCAATCGGCTCTACCTCCGCAAGGGCTTGAACCAGACTCCATATGAGATACTCACCGGTAACAAGCCCAACCTCAAGTACTTCCGGGTGTTCGGGTGTAAGTGTTTCATTCTCAAGAAAGGTGTTCGGTTGTCTAAATTTGAGGCTAGAGCTTATGAGGGCATATTTGTTGGTTATGCTACAAACTCTCATGCTTACCGTGTCCTCAATAAATCCACGGGACTTATTGAGGAGACGTGTAACGTGGAGTTTGATGAGAATAACGTCTCCCAAGTGGAGCAAAGTGGCACTTGTGATGTAGGTGATGAAATTCCTCCTCAAGCCATAAGAAGAATGGGTGTTGGTTTCATCCTACCCATTGAGGAACCCCTTGTGGCTGAAGGAGAAGGACAATGCGCTCCACTCAAGTGGAGCCATCACCAACCCAAGGCCCACACCCTTCCGAAGAACAAAGTGAAGGCCCTCAACCTCATGAACAAGACCAAGGGCAAGATCATACTCAAGACGGTGTTGACACACCAAGTGATGCCCAAGGTCAAGTTCTCTCCCCCAAGCAAGTTCAAGATCAAGAACAAGTTCATGACGGCGCTCAAGATGATCAAGTAACCGCTCCTCAACTCACCACCGAGGAGGAATTAGAGCGTCGTGCCGCCAAGGTTGCTTCCAAGCTCTCCACCAAGGATCATCTCATGACGAATGTGCTTGGAAGCTTAAGAAAGGGGGTAAGCACTCGTAGACAATTAGCAAATTATTATGAGCATCACGCATTTGCCTCTTGTGTGGAACCCCACAAGGTCTATGAGGCGCTAGAAGATCTGGATTGGCTCAATGCCATGCACGAAGAACTCAACAACTTCGAGCGCAACAAAGTGTGGAGATTGGTGCCAAGGCCAACGGGGAACCACAATATCATTGGAACCAAGTTGATATTCAAGAACAAGCAAGATGCCCATGGGATTATCATTCGCAACAAGGCTCGTTTGGTAGCACAAGGCTACTCCCAAGTCGAGGGTATCGACTACCGTGAAACCTTTGCTCCCATTGCTCGTCTTGAATCCATTCGCATGTTGATTGCATATGCTTCTCATCATAACTTTAAGTTACAACAAATGGATGTGAAGAGTGCTTTTCTTAATGGTCCCATTAATGAATTGGTTTACGTCAAGCAACCCCCCGGGTTCGAGGATCCCTACTTTCCCGATCATGTGTATCAACTCGATAAGGCACTATATGGCCTTAAGCAAGCCCCACATGCGTGGTATGACCACCTTACCGAGTTGTTACAAGACCGTGGTTTTGAAGTTGGGCTAATCGACCCCACTCTTTTTACTAAGAAGGTCAAAGGGGAGTTGTTTGTGTGCCAATTATATGTTGATGATATTATCTTTGGTTCTCCTAACAAAGCTTTCAATGAGGAATTTGCCGCTCTCATGACCTCAAAGTTCGAGATGTCCTCCATGGGAGAGTTGAAGTTCTTTCTAGGGTTCGAAGTGAAGCAAAGAAGAGAAGGAACCTTCATCAATCAATCCAAATACACTCAATACATGCTCAACAGATTCAAGCTAAGTGACGTCAAGCCGGCCTCCACTCCAATGCCCACCAAGTGCCAACTTGACTTAGATCCCAATGGTAAAGTGGTGGATCAAAAGGTATATCGTTCCATGATTGGATCCTTGCTTTACCTTTGTGCATCTAGACCGGACATCATGTTGAGTGTGGGAATTTGTGCACGGTTTCAAGCCGCACCTAAGGAAAGTCACTATGTGGCGGTCAAATGAATCTTTCAATATTTGGTTCATACCCCAAACTTTGGCTTATGGTACCCAAGAGGATCAAACTTCAAGCTTGTAGGGTACTCGGATTCCGATTGGGCGGGAGACAAAGTGGATAGGAAGTCCACTTCCGGAGGGTGCCAATTCCTTGGTTGCTCTTTGGTAAGTTGGTCTTCCAAAAAGCAAAGTTGTGTGTCTCTCTCGTCCACTGAGGCAGAGTATGTTACCGCCGGTAGTTGTTGTGCACAACTTCTATGGATGAGGCAAACTTTAAAGGATTACGGTGTCACTTGTGACAAAGTGCCTCTTTGGTGTGACAATGAAAGTGCCATCAAGATTTCTCTCAACCCAGTGCAACACTTCAAGACGAAGCATATTGAGATTCGGTATCACTTCATCCGGGATCACATTAGGCGAGGAGAGATCGAGCTCAACTATGTCAACACTCATGACAACCTTGCAGATATTTTCACGAAGCCCTTGGATGAAGCAAGATTTCGCGAGTTAAGGCATGAGCTAAATATCATTAATTCGAGCAATGTGGCTTGAACCTGTGCACACCCTACCACGCTCAATTTGTTGTCTAGTTTAGGTGTAGGCATGGACATAGGGGGGGTGTTGTTCTCTCAATGAACTCTCCCTCCCCCCATTATGCATAAATTGATCAAGTCTTTCACTTTAGCCATTGTTGATGGCACTTGTGCTTCAAAGACGAGTTTTGGTCATGGACCCAAGGTTAAAATCTTCGTGGTGCCATACCTTTTGACTCAAACATAGGTGGCCTCGGCCACCGCCCTCTTTTGAAGAGATGTGTCTTGGCCATTTGTCGTTTTTGTCGTTTCATCGAGCTAAGCCGTGTTTGTTTAGTTGCCGTGGCGTGTTGGGCGGTACTCCCGCTGGTGGTGCGCGGTACTACCGCTCGTAAGCGGTACTACCGCCCCCCAGCACGGTACTACCGCTGGGGGACGAGAACAGGGGGTTAAGTCAGGGCAGGGGGAGGTTTCTTCTCCCCCATACCCATTCACTTCGCCCCTCTTTCCTCTTCCTCTCTCCAGCCTCCACTCGCCGCGGGAGGACTCCGGCGGATCTCCGTCTCCGGGGCGTCCCTCTCCATTTCCTTTGGTGGAGTCGATCCCCACCTTGTCCTCTTACCATGGATGCCGGTATTGCCCCCGTTCCTTCTTTCGCTTTGCCTCTTTTTCAGTCTTGTTTCTTAGGGGCAATGGTGGTTGCATCTCTAGATTTTTGGCTAAATCTAGGCTTGAGTTGGTTGGAGAAGGCAACTATACTATCTCGATTAGAGTTTGGTAGGATTATTTTTGAATTTGGTAGGCCGGTAGTGCCGGATCTGACCACGGTAGTAGGAACCCACTGTTTCACCGCCTCGTGCTATAAGAAACTGTTGTTTCTCCGCCTCAAGCAGTACTACCGCTCTCTTTGGAGCAGTACTACCGCTTGACCTAGAGCGGTACTACCGCTCCCTTTGGGGCAGTACTACCGCGGGCAGGTCACGGTACTACCGCTGCTTGCCAATTTCCATCATTTTCCTGCCTTACCTTGATCTTTTTGTTGAGTTTGTTGGCTTATGCTCGTTCTTTCTGGTTGTTTTGCGTGTTCTTGTGTTTGGCTCAAGGTGATGACCTTTCCGAGCAGCAAGGTCGCCGTATCAACCCCGGGCGTGCCACATCAAAATGCTACCGCACCTCAGAGCCAGCCGGTGGTTCCTCGAGCAGCCAACCGCCTCCAGCAAGTGCATCTGCAAGTGTTCCTCCACCTCCTCAGCAATCGAAGCGAGCCGCCAACAAGCCAAAAGGGAAGACTGTGACTGAGATGACCAACAAGGAGTTTTGGGCGAAGCGTCGCCGCAACCCCTATGCGGTGGACCAAGAACCCAATTTGGTCAACCACCTGTTCTGGAACCGTTTTCAGTTTGCCATCTACTTTGATGTGATCAAGGCCAAGAAGAATCTTTTTGTTGATGTTCGCTCCATTGACACTGATGCTATGGAGAAGGACCCAGAGTACTTTGGCGAAGCCCTTCAGATGTGCACTCAGTTGAACATTCTCAGGATCATGCAATTCAACAAGGATTTCGATGCGGATTTGGTGGCTCAATTCTATGCCACCATCCATCTTGGGACGGATGTCGACAGGACTCTGACATGGATGACCAATGGCAAGCTGCTTTCCATCAAGTGGTAGGCGTTCATGGGGTTACTTGTTGTGGTGGATAATGGGCTTGAGACTCCTGTCGGCTTCCGTCCTCACCGCAATGCTACATCCACCCACAAGCAAGCCCTTTGGCCCTACTGCACTGTGAAGGTTCACCCAGTAACTGATAAGAAGACCTATGAGTTGTCTCCGTATCTGGACATTCTTCATCGCATATTCCGTGGGACTCTCTTCCCTCGGATCGGGAATCTGGATATGGTCCACTCTTACCTCGTGGACATGCTCCTTTTCTGTCAGCATGAGAAGGAAGCAAGCACTGGAGAGAGCCTGGATATCTCTCATGTCATGTGGTCTGAACTTCTATCTGCCGTGTCTGAGCGCAAGTGTCCTATCTATGGTCCATTCATCATGAGGCTCATTGAGAGGGCCTGGGCACAGACTTATCCCAGAGTGCTGCTAGAGACTGGAGACTTGGTTTCTCATGAGATCAAGCTTCTAAGGAAGAAGGACAACTGGACAGCGCCTCACACAGGGGGTCCATCTGCTACTGCTGCCACAGGGGGTCCGTCTGCTGCTGCTGCTGCCATGGGGACCGAGGGTGAGGCTGCTATTGATGCTCATGAGGAGAACTTTGGCCCCTCTAGTGCAGAACCGTCGTGTGCACAGAAGCATAAGCGCAAGATGAAGAAGCTTTTCTGCATGGAGTCTCATGGTCAGTACATGACTCATGTTGCGGAGAAGCATGCCAGGACGCGCCACAAGGGGCTCATGCGTCAGATGGGAGCAACAGTTGCCAATGGGTCTGAGGGTCAGATAACTGAAGAGGAGGACTGGATTCATCAGAATTGCCACTGGACCGACTCCGATGCCGAGCAGTTTTCGACCCACGATGAAGATGCAGAGATGTGATGTTCGAGATCTTCCTCCTCCCATCACCTGGAGTCGTAGTGTCACTCTATGCCCTTTTTGGTGTCTCGCTGCCAAAGGGGGAGAGAGTGTAGGGATTTGCTTCTTGTGTCGTGCTTTGAGTCATCTTGTGGTTTCTTGTGTGTTCTCTCGGTGTCCTTCTTTGGTTTGGTTTGGTGTGAGACCTAAGTTCTAGACATATGGTGTGAGACATATGCTCCCTATCGCTACCTTATTACTTATGTCAGTTCAGAGTACTGTAGTTTATTGTGAGATGCATGCTTGTCCTGTTTATTCACTTCTCTCATATATCTTGTGCTTAGTATTGTTGGACTATAAAATATAGGGGGGGTGTTGATCCGAATGTGTGTGTCGTGCCATCTCTTGGTGCACACATTCTGGGGGAGCCCGTCTATATTTTGTAGTTCTTAGCTTTCTTCGTTTTATTTCTTTTCCTTGCGCAAATCCCTTGTTGTCATCAATCCACCAAAAAGGGGGAGATTGTTACGGCATATCTCTCTCAAGGTAGTTTTGGTGATTGATGACAACATGTTTGTGGACTAATCTTGTGCTTTGTTTAATTCACAGATTCTCCCCTGGCACGAGACGCCTTCTTCCCCTCAGAGTGTATTTCAAGACGGTGTAGCTCTTTCGTTTCTTTCTCGATGGACTAGTTGCGTAGAGGGCACCGTACTATCAAGAGGGGGTTCGCTGGGGTTTTGCATGGGTGGAATCATCACGTACATAATCAGCTTCTCACCCTCCGAGCATTTCCTTTCCATTGAAGAGATCTCTCCTCTCTCTTCCTTGTCCTGTCTGGGTCAAAGCGGTAGTACCGCGCACCCAGCGGTAGTACCGCTGAGGAGCCACAAGCGGCAGTACCGCTCCGCAGCGGTAGTACCGCCCGTGGCTCCACAGCAGTAGTACCGCTGGGGGCCTGGCACCTCCGCCTTGTCCTCAGCATCTTTGAGAGATTCTTCTCTCTCGCGCGCGCCCCAGCGGTAGTACCGCACTGCCTGCGGTACTACGGCCGAAGGGTCACAAGCGGCAGTACCGCTCCACAGCGGTACTACCGCCCTTGACCCCACTGCCGTAGTACCGCTGGGCAGTCTGGCTCCTACCGCCTCGATTCGAGAGGTCTTTTTCTCGTGTCGGGTTTTGCGGCACTAGTCACGGTTGTAGTGGCGGTAGTACCGTTCCAGGAGCGGTAGTACCGCCCTACCACCGCGGTAGTACCGCATTTGGGTCCGTTCCCTACTAGTCTCCTCAGCGCGGCAGTACCGCTGGCTGGCGCGGCAGTACCGTTGTCCTGGCGGTAGTACCGCCCCCTCTCAGCGGTAGTACCGCCCTGTGCGGGGCTGGTTGGTGGGGGGCAACGGGATTGTTGCCCCCACTATAAAAGGGAGTCCCCTTCTTCCTTCTCACCTACCTCTTCCTCCCCCAAGCTCCATTTATTGCTCAAGCTCCATTAAATACTCCAAGCTTCATTTTCGCCCGATCTATCTCTCTAGCCAATCAAACTTGTTGATTTGCTCGGGAGTGGTTGAGAAGGCCGATCTACACTTCCACCAAGGGATTTTCGATTCCCCCACTCATCCCTAGCGGATCTTGTTACTCTTGGGTGTTTGAGCACCCTAGACGGTTGAGGTCACCTCGGAGCCATATTCCATTGTGGTGAAGCTTCGTGGTCTTGTTGGGAGCCTCCGATTAAGTTGTGGAGATTGCCCCAACCTTGTTTGTAAAGGTTCGGTCTCGCCGCCTTCAAGGGCACCAATAGTGGAATCACGGCATCTCGCATTGTGTGAGGGCGTGAGGAGAATACTGTGGCCCTAGTGGCTTCTTGGGGAGCATTGTGCCTCCACACCGCTCCAACGGAGACGTACTTCCCCTCAAAAGGAAGGAACTTTGGTAACATATCCTCATCTTCACCGGATCCACTCTTGGTAATCTCTTACCTTTACTTGTGCAAGCTCTTTAGTGTTTCTTCCCTTGCTTGCTTGTATGCTTGTTGTTATTGCATCATATAGGTTGCTCACCTAGTTGCACATCTAGACAACCTACTTTGATGCAAAGTTTAATTTGGTAAAGAAAAGCTAAAAATTGGTAGTTGCCTATTCACCCCCCCCCCTCTAGTCAACCATATCGATCCTTTCACCTACTCTCTTCAAGGATGCCCGTAAGTTTGTCTCTTCTTGTGATGAATGTCAAATAATAGGTAATATTGGTAAGCGTCAAGAAATGCCTATGAATTATTCACTTGCTGTTGAACCTTTTGATGTTTGGGGATTTGATTACATGGGACCTTTTCCTTCCTCTAATGGGTATACACATATTTTGGTTGCTGTTGATTATGTTACTAAATGGGTAGAAGCTATTCCGACTAGTAGTGTTGATCACCACACCTCTATTAAAATGCTTAAGGATGTTATTTTCCCAAGGTTTGGAGTCCCTAGATATTTAATGACTGATGGTGGTTCACACTTTATTCATGGTGCTTTACGTAAAATGCTTGCCAAGTATGATGTTAACCATAGAATTGCATCACCCTATCATCCTCAGTCTAGTGGTCAAGTTGAACTTAGCAATAGAGATATAAATTAATTTTGCAAAATACTGTCAATAGGTCCAGGAAGAATTGGTCTAAGAAATTAGATGATGCACTTTGGGCTTATAGGACAACATATAGAAATCCTATGGGTATGTCTCCTTATAAAATGGTTTATGGAAAAGCTTGCCATTTGCCTCTTGAGTTCAGAACACAAAGCATATTGGGCAGTTAAAGAACTCAATTATGATTTCAAACTTGCTGGTGAAAAGAGGTTATTTGATATAAGCTCATTAGATGAATGGAGAACCCAAGCATATGAAAATGCAAGGTTATTCAAAGAAAAGGTTAAAAGATGGCATGACAAAAGAATTCAAAAGCATGAGTGTAAAGTCGGAGAATATGTTCTTTTCTACAACTCTCGTTTCAGATTCTTTGCAGGAAAACTCCTCTCCAGATGGGAAGGCCCTTATGTCATTGAGGAGGTTTACCGGTCCGGTGCCATCAAAATAAATAATTCCGATGGTACTAACCCGAAGGTTGTCAATGGACAATGAATAAAGCATTATATTTCAGGTATGCCTATTAATGTCGAAAGTAATATTATCCAAACTTTGACACTGGAAGAACACATAAAAGAGTCCTTCCGGAACACTCCAGAATCGTTAAAATAAGGAGGTATGTGATACGGTAAGTGAACGGACTTCGAAAAAATCTGCAAAATATTTTTTATCAGTTTTAGAATATTTTAAAATTTTATAAATAAAGAAACTCCCAGGAAGCGTCCCCTGGTGGGCACAATACACCTGGAATGGTGCACCCAGGTGGATTGTGCCCACCTGGGACACCTCCCGTACTCCGTTTTTCTTCCACACGCTTGTCCTCCAAGGTAAAAAATCTATATATACTTCCCAAACCTGTTAACCACCGTATCACGGAGAAAATCCTTTGTTTTCTTTTCTTGTTGTTTCTTGTCAGATTTGTCGAGCTAGGCATCATGTCTTCCTGCTCCTCCAACCACATGGAATAAGATCCTTGGCTGATGAAGACCGAGACGAAGAGGGAGGAGCCTATAGACGTAATCAAAGGAGGACAAGGCCTCTTCTTCATCACCAGAGGAAAAATGAGTAATGGGTATGGGCACTCCCCTTGGCTTCCGCCAAGCTTGGGGGAGGTGCCCCGGTATCATATCATCCCACTATCTTGTTGCTCTTATTTATCTTAGTTCAATATTTTGCTTTAGATGAAATAAAGGTTAGTTCGATCCTTTCTTGTTCGAGAGTTTGCTTGCTGACCTATCATTATAATTAAGTGCAAGTTATATAATAAAGTTTAGCATGAGCTTTTGTTTTCATTACTTTCATGTTGCAAATAAAGAAAATAAAATAAACAAGAAAGAAGGAAATGAAAAGATTATATACTAATCCTATGGTAAGTGATAGCACAACATAAGGAAAAATATAAGTAAGAAAATTTTATTAGAGATTGACAAACATAGCATGAGTCAATGATGCAACTCATGAAAGAATTAATAAGGAAGAGAAGATTCACATATAGATATACTATCCTAGAAATCTTTTGTGATTGTGAGCCCTCATCAAAATATTATATGCCAAAATTGTTGGCGTTGGACAAGGAAGACAACATAATGGTTTATGTATGTTTATATTCACATAGAAGTCATATTGTCATAGATCCTTCAACATGTGATGCTTACCCCCATATTTGCTAGCCAAAAAATCCGCACCAAGTAGAGATACTACTTGTGCATCCAAAAACCCTTAAACCCAAATCTTTTTCAAGTGTCCACCATACCTACCTAGGGATTGAACAAGATCCCTCAAGTAAGTTGTCATCCATGCAAAAAGGCAATAAAATTTGCTTCTAAATATGTGAGATCTTTTAGTCCAAGAGAAAATTGAGCGTTGCATGAACTTGGATGACAACGAATAAAAGTGACAGACTGCATAACAAAGGTTGTCATCTTAAGGGGAAATGTAACGTGACGTTCTTTTGCACTAAGGGGTTGAGCATACAAACAAACAAGTGCATGGCAACCTCTGCTTCCCTCTGCGAAGGGCCTATCCTTTACTTTTATGCAAAGAGTCAAAGTGTTCCTTCTATTCCTTTTTATTTTCTCTTTTGGCAAGCATCATGTCGTGAGGAAAGATCTAGGTGAAGGAAATATGCCCTAGAGGCAATAATAAAGTTATTATTTATTTCATGATAAATGTTTATTATTCATGCTAGAATTGTATTAACTGGAAACATAATACATGTGTGAATACATAGACAAACAGAGTGTCACTAGTATGCCTCTACTTGACTAGCTCATTGATCAAAGATGGTTAAGTTTCCTAACCATATACATGAGTTGTCATTTGATTAACGAGATCACATCATTAGGAGAATGATGTGATTGACTTGACCCATTCCGTTAGCTTAGAACTTGATCGTTTAGTTTGTTGCTATTGCTTTCTTCATGACTTGTACATGTTCCTATGACTATGAGATTATGCAACTCCCGTTTACTGGAGGAACACTTTGTGTGCCACCAAACTTCACAACGTAACTGGGTGATTATAAAGGTGCTCTACAGGTGTCTCCAAAGGTACTTGTTGGGTTGGCGTATTTCGAGATTAGGATTTTTCACTCCGATTGTCGAAGAGGTATCTCTGGGCCCACTCGGTAATGCACATCACTATAAGCCTTGCAAGCATTGCAACTAATGAGTTAGTTGCGGGATGATGTATTACAAAACAAGTAAAGAGACTTGCCGGTAATGATATTGAACTAGGTATTGAGATACCGATGATCAAATCTCGGGCAAGTAATGTACCGATGACAAAGGGAACAACGTATATTGTTATGCGGTCTGACCGATAAAGATCTTCGTAGAATATGTAGGAGCCAATATGGGCATCCAGGTCCCGCTATTGGTTATTGACCAGAGAGGTGTCTCAGTCATGTCTACATAGTTCTCGAACCCGTAGGGTCCGCACGCTTAACGTTCGTTGACGATATAGTACTATATGAGTTATGTATGTTGATGACCGAATGTTGTTCGGAGTCCGAGATGAGATCATGGACATGACGAGGAACTCCGGAATGGTCCGGAGATAATGTTTGATATATGGGATAGTAGTGTTTGATCTCCGGAAGGGTTACGGAATTCACCGGAAGGGGTTCCGGATGTTTCCCGAAATGTTTAGGCACGAGAACACTTTATCTAGGCCAAAGGGGAAAGCCCACGAGGCTTTTGGAAAGTGCAAAAGGAAGTTTTGCGGAGACCAGAGGCTAGACGCCAGGAACCCTGGCATCTAGGGGGTAGACGTCGGGAACCCTGGCGTCTAGCCCTGGAGTCCAAGAAGGACTCTTGCCTTTCGGGTGAAACCGACTTTGAGGAGGCTTTTACTCCAAGTTTCGACCCCAGGGCTCAACATATAAATAGAGGGGTAGGGCTAGCACCAAAGACAAATCAAGAAACACCAAGCCATGTGCCGGCAACCCCGTCCCCTCTAGTTTATCCTCCATCATAGTTTTCGTAGTGCTTAGGCGAAGCCCTGCGGAGATTGTTCTTCACCAACACCGTCACCACGCCGTCGTGCTGCCGGAACTCATCTACTACTTCGTCCCTCTTGCTGGATCGAGAAGGCGGGGACGTCACCGAGCCGAACGTGTGCAGAACTCGGAGGTGTCGTGCTTTCGGTACTTGGATCGGTCGGACGTGAAGACGTGCGACTACATCAGCCGCGTTGATATAACGCTTCCGCGAACGGTCTACGAGGGTACGTAGACAACACTCTCCCCTCTCGTTGCTATGCATCACCATGATCTTGTGTGTGCGTAGGAATTTTTTTGAAATTACTACGTTCCCCAATAGTGGTATAAGAGCCAGATTTTATGCGTTGATGTTGTGCACGAGTAGAATTCAAGTGAGTTGTGGGCGATATAAGTCATACTACTTACCAGCATGTCATACTTTGGTTCGGCGGTATTGTTGGATGAAGCGGCCCGGACCGACATTACGCGTACGCTTACGCGAGACTGGTTCTACCGACGTGCTTTGCACACAGGTGGCTGGCGGGTGTTAGTTTCTCCAACTTTAATTGAACCAAGTGTGGCTACGACCGGTCCTTGCGAAGGTTAAAACAGCACCAACTTGACAAACTATCGTTGTGGTTTTGATGCGTAGGTAAGAACGGTTCTTACTTAAGACCGTAGCAGCCACGTAAAACTTGCAACAACAAAGTAGAGGATGTCTAACTTGTTTTTGCAGGGCATGTTGTGATGTGATATGGTCAAGACATGATGCTAAATTTTATTGTATGAGATTATCATGTTTTGTAACCGAGTTATCGGCAACTGGCAGGAGCCATATGGTTGTCACTTTATTGTATGCAATGCAATTGCGCTGTCATGCTTTACTTTATCACTAAGCGGTAGCAATAGTCATGGAAGCATAAGATTGGCGAGACAACAACGATGCTACGATGGAGATCAATGTGTCGCGCCGGTGACGATGGTGATCACGACGGTGCTTCGGAGATGGAGATCACAAGCACAAGATGATGATGGCCATATCATATCACTTATATTGATTGCATGTGATGTTTATCTTTTATGCATCTTATCTTGCTTTGATTGACGGTAGCATTATAAGATGATCTCTCACTAAATTTTAAGATAAAAGTGTTCTCCCTGAGTATGCACCATTGCCAAAGTTCGTCGTGCCCAGACACCATGTGATGATCGGGTGTGATGAGCTCTACGTCCATCTACAACGGGTGCAAGCCAGTTTTTGCACACGCAGAATACTCAGGTTAAACTTGACGAGCCTAGCATATGAAGATATGGCCTCGGAACACTGAGACCGAAAGGTCGAGCGTAAATCATATAGTAGATATGATCAACATATTGATGTTCACCATTGAAAGCTACTCCATTTCACGTGATGATCAGTTATGGTTTAGTTGATTTGGATCACGTGATCACTTAGAAGATTAGAGGGATGTCTTTCTAAGTGGGAGTTCTTAAGTAATATGATTAATTGAACTTAAATTTATCATGAACTTAGTACTTGATAGTATTTTGCTTGTCTATGTTGATTGTAGATAGATGGCCCGTGCTGTTGTTTCGTTGAATTTTAATGCGTTCCTTGAGAAAGCAAAGTTGAAAGATGATGGTAGCAATTACACGGACTGGGTCCGTAACTTGAGGATTATCCTCATTGCTGCACAGAAGAATTATGTCCTGGAAGCACCGCTAAGTGCCAAGCCTGCTGCAGGAGCAACACCAGATGTTATGAACGTCTGGCAGAGCAAAGCTGATGACTACTCGATAGTTTAGTGTGCCATGCTTTACGGCTTAGAACCGGGTCTTCAACGACGTTTTGAACGTCATGGAGCATATGAGATGTTTCAGGAGTTGAAGTTAATATTTCAAGCAAATGCCCGGATTGAGAGATATGAAGTCTCCAATAAGTTCTATAGCTGCAAGATGGAGGAGAATAGTTCTGTCAGTGAACATATACTCAAAATGTCTGGGTATCATAATAACTTGACTCAACTGGGAGTTAATCTTCCTGTTGATAGTGTCATTGACAGAGTTCTTCAATCACTGCCACCAAGCTACAAGAGCTTCGTGATGAACTATAACATGCAAGGGATGGATAAGATGATTCCCGAGCTCTTCGCAATGCTAAAGGCTGCGGAGGTAGAAATCAAGAAGGAGCATCAAGTGTTGATGGTCAATAAGACCGCCAGTTTCAAGAAAAAGGGCAAATGGAAGAAGAAGGGGAACTTCAAGAAGAACAGCAAACAAGTTGCTGCTCAGGAGAAGAAACCCAAATCTGGACCTAAGCCTGAAACTAAGTGCTTCTACTACAAGCAGACTGGACATTGGAAGCGGAACTGCCCCAAGTATTTGGCGGATACGAAGGATGGCAAGGTGAACAAAGGTATATGTGATATACATGTTATTGATGTGTACCTTACTAGAGCTCGCAGTAGCACCTGGGTATTTGATACTGGTTCTGTTGCTAATATTTGCAACTCGAAACAGGGACTATGGATTAGGCGAACACTGGCAAAGGACGAGGTGACGATGCACGTGGGAAATGGTTCCAAAGTCGATGTGATCGCGGTAGGCACGCTACCTCTACATCTACCTTCGGGATTAGTTTTAGACCTAAATAATTGTTATTTGGTGTCAGCGTTGAGCATGAACATTATATCTGGATCTTGTTTGATGTGAGATGGTTATTCATTTAAATAATGGTTGTTCTATTTATATGAGTAATATCTTTTATGGTCATGCACCCTTGAAGAGTGGTCTATTTTTGATGAATCTCGATAGTAGTGATACACGTATTCATAATGTTGAAGCCAAAAGATGCAGAGTTGATAATGATAGTGCAACTTATTTGTGGCACTGCCGTTTAGGCCATATTGGTGTAAAGCGCATGAAGAAACTCCATACTGATGGACTTTTGGAATCACTTGATTATGAATCACTTGGTACTTGTGAACCGTGCCTCATGGGCAAGATGACCAAAACGCCGTTCTCCGGTACTATGGAGAGAGCAACGGATTTGTTGGAAATCATACATACAGATGTATGTGCTCCGATGAATGTTGAGGCTCGTGGCAGATATCGTTATTTTCTCACCTTCACAGATGATTTAAGCAGATATGGGTATATCTAATTAATGAAACATAAATCTGAAACATTTGAAAAGTTCAAAGAATTTCAGAGTGAAGTTGAAAATCATCGTAACAAGAAAATAAAACTTCTACGATCTGATCGTGGAGGAGAATATTTGAGTTACGAGTTTGGTCTACATTTGAAACAAAGTGGAATAGTTTCACAACTCACGCCACCCGGAACACCACAGCGTAATGGTGTGTCCGAACATCGTAATCGTACCTTACTAGATATGGTGTGATCTATGATGACTCTTACTAATTTACTGCTATCGTTTTGGGGTTATGCTTTAGAGACGGCCGCATTCACGTTAAATAGGGCACCATCGAAATCCATTGAGACAACGCCTTATGAACTGTGGTTTGGCAAGAAACCAAAGTTGTCGTTTCTTAAAGTTTGGGGATGTGATGCTTATGTGAAAAAGCTTCAACCTGATAAGCTCGAACCCAAATCGGAGAAATGTGTCTTCATAGGATACCCAAAGGAGACTGTTGGGTACACCTTCTATCACAGATCCGAAGGCAAGACATTCGTTGCCCAGAATGGATCCTTTCTAGAGAAGGAGTTTCTCTCGAAAGAAGTGAGTGGGAGGAAAGTAGAACTTGATGAGGTAACTGTACCTGCTCCCTTATTGGAAAGTAGTTCATCACAGAAACCGGTTTCTGTGACACCTACACCAATTAGTGAGGAAGTTAATGATGATGATCATGGAACTTCAGATCAAGTTATTACTGAACCTCGTACATCAACCAGAGTAAGATCCGCACCAGAGTGGTACAGTAATCCTGTTCTGGAAGTCATGCTACTAGATCATGATGAACCTACAAACTATGAAGAAGCGATGGTGAGCCCAGATTCCGCAAAATGGCTAGAAGCCATGAAATCTGAGATGGGATCCATGTATGAGAACAAAGTGTGGACTTTGGTTGACTTGCCCGTTGATCGGCAAGCAATTGAGAATAAATGGATCTTCAAGAAGAAGACCGACGCTGACAGTAATGTTATTGTCTACAAAGCTCGACTTGTTGCAAAAGGTTTTCGACAAGTTCAAGGGATTGACTACGATGAGACCTTCTCACCCGTAGCGATGCTTAAGTCTGTCCGAATCATGTTAGCGATTCCCGCATTTCATGATTATGAAATTTGGCAGATGGATGTCAAAACTGCATTCCTGAATGGATTTCTGGAAGAAGAGTTGTATATGATGCAACCAGAAGGTTTTGTCGATCCAAAGGGAGCTAACAAAGTGTGCAAGCTCCAGTGATCCATTTATGGACTGGTGCAAGCCTCTCGGAGTAGGAATAAACGCTTTGATAGAGTGATCAAAGCGTTTGGTTTTGTACAGACTTTTGGAGAAGTCTGTATTTACAAGAAAGTGAGTGGGAGCTCTGTAGCATTTCTGATATTATATGTGGATGACATATTACTAATTGGAAATGATATAGAATTTCTGGATAGCATAAAGGGATAATTGAATAAAAGTTTTTCTATGAAAGACCTCGGTGAAGCTGCTTACATATTGGTCATCAAGATCTATAGAGATAGATCAAGACGCTGAATTGGAGTTTCACAAAGCACATACCTTGACAAAGTTTTGAAAAGGTTCAAAATGGATCAAGCAAAGAAAGGGTTCTTGCCTGTGTTACAAGGTGTGAAGTTGAGTAAGACTCAATGCCCGACCACTGCAGAAGATAGAGAGAAGATGAAAGATGTTCCCTATGCTTCAGCCATAGGCTCTATCCTGTATGCAATGCTGTGTACTAGACCTGATGTGTGCCCTGCTATAAGTCTAGCAAGGAGGTACCAAAGTAATCCAGGAGTGGATCACTGGACAGCAATCAAGAACATCCTGAAATACCTGAAAAGGACTAAGGATATGTTTCTCGTTTATGGAGGTGACAAAGAGCTCATCGTAAATGGTTACGTTGACACAAGCTTTGACACTGATCTGGACGATTCTAAATCGCAAACCGGATACGTGTTTATATTAAACGGTGGAGCTGTCAGTTGGTGCAGTTCTAAACAAAGCGTTGTGGCGGGATCTACGTGTGAAGCGGAGTACATAGCTGCTTCGGAAGCAGCAAATGAAGGAGTCTGGATGAAGGAGTCCATATCCTATCAAGGTGTAATACCTAGTGCATCGGGTCCAATGAAAATCTTTTGTGACAATACGGGTGCAATTGCCTTGGTAAAGGAATCCAGATTTCACAAGAGAACCAAGCACATCAAGAGACGCTTCAATTCCATCCGGGATTTAGTCCAGGTGGGAGACATAGAAATTTGCAAGATACATACGGATCTGAATGTTGCAGACCCGTTGACTAAGCCTCTTCCACGAGCAAAACATGATCAGCACCAAGGCTCCATGGGTGTTAGAATCATTACTGTGTAATCTAGATTATTGACTCTAGTCTAAGTGGGAGACTGAAGGAAATATGCCCTAGAGGCAATAATAAAGTTATTATTTATTTCCTTATTTCATGATAAATGTTTATTATTCATGCTTGAATTGTATTAACCGGAAACATAATACATGTGTGAATACATAGACAAATAGAGTGTCACTAGTATGCCTCTACTTGACTAGCTCGTTGGTCAAAGATGGTTAAGTTTCCTAACCATATACATGAGTTGTCACTTGATTAACGGGATCACATCATTAGGAGAATGATGTGATTGACTTGACCCATTCCGTTAGCTTAGCACTTGATCGTTTAGTTTGTTGCTATTGCTTTCTTCATGACTTGTACATGTTCCTATGACTATGAGATTATGCAACTCCCGTTTACCGGAGGAACACTTTGTGTGCCACCAAACGTCACAACGTAACTGGGTGATTATAAAGGTGCTCTACAGGTGTCTCCAAAGGTAATGTTGGGTTGGCGTATTTCGAGATTAGGATTTGTCACTCCGATTGTCGGAGAGGTATCTCTGGGCCCACTCGGTAATGCACATCACTATAAGCCTTGCAAGCATTCCAACTAATGAGTTAGTTGCGGGATGATGTATTACGGAACGAGTAAAGAGACTTGCCGGTAATGAGATTGAACTAGGTATTGAGATACCGACGATCAAATCTCGGGCAAGTAACATACCGATGACAAAGGGAACAACGTATGTTGTTATGCGGTCTGACCGATAAAGATCTTCGTAGAATATGTAGGAGCCAATATGGGCATCCAGGTCCCGCTATTGATTATTGACCAGAGAGGTGTCTCAGTCATGTCTACATAGTTCTCGAACCCGTAGGGTCCGCACGCTTAACATTCGTTGACGATATAGTACTATATGAGTTATGTATGTTGATGACCGAATGTTGTTCGGAGTCCGAGATGAGATCACGGACATGACGAGGAACTCCGGAATGGTCCGGAGATAAAGTTTGATATATGGGATAGTAGTGTTTGATCTCCGGAAGGGTTACGGAATTCACCGGAAGGGGTTCTGGATGTTTCCCGAAATGTTTGGGCACGAGAACACTTTATCTGGGCTAAAGGGGAAAGCCCGCGGGGCTTTTGGAAAGTGCAAAAGGAAGTTTTGCGGAGACCAGAGGCTAGACGCCAGGAACCTTGGCGTCTAGGGGGTAGACGCCGGGAACCCTAGCGTCTAGCCCTGGAGTCCGAGAAGGACTCTTGCCTTTCGGGTGAAACCGACTTTGAGAAGGCTTTTACTCCAAGTTTCGACCCCAGGGCTCAACATATAAATAGAGGGGTAGGGCTAGCACCAAAGACACATCAAGAAACACCAAGCCGTGTGCCGGCAACCCCGTCCCCTCTAGTTTATCCTCCGTCATAGTTTTCGTAGTGCTTAGGCGAAGCCCTGCGGAGATTGTTCTTCACCAACACCGTCACCACGCCGTCGTGCTGCCGGAACTCATCTACTACTTCGCCCCTCTTGCTGGATCGAGAAGGCGAGGATGTCACCGAGCCGAACGTGTGCAGAACTCGGAGGTGCCGTGCTTTCGGTACTTGGATCGGTCGGACGTGAAGACGTACGACTACATCAACCGCGTTGATATAATGCTTCCGCGAACAGTCTACGAGGGTACGTAGACAACACTCTCCCCTCTCGTTGCTATGCTCACCATGATCTTGCGTGTGCATAGGAATTTTTTTGAAATTGCTATGTTCCCCAAAACTAGGCATATATGTCCAGTTGAATATAGACAACATGAGTTATTATTGTTGACATGACCCTTGAGGTGAACATGTTGGGAGGCAAAATTATAAGCCCCTATCTTTCTATGTGTTCGATTGAAACGTTTTGTTCATGGGTACAAGGTGATTGTTAGAAATCATAGAAGACTACTAGCAAAAAGGCTTGTGCATTGCAACGGGAGAAAAAAATTCATTCATATCTCTAGTTGGGTCGGTTGGACAAACTGTGCATGGCCGGTTAGCAAGTTATGAGATCGAACCCTCCCATCGGCAATTTTATTTTTCTCCGGACCTGGGCCACAGTGCGCCGCCAGATGGGCTTCCTCTGTTGGGCCAAAACGGGTAACAAGTAACTAAACCAAATAGCTTATGTGAACTTAATTGAAGCGGAACCAAACAAAGCGGGATGAAACTAAGAATATCACCTCCCGTTAATAGTAGGTATAGATATGATGGTTGAGTATGTGGACTTGCTTTAAATGCTTCGACATGTGACTCTTCCTGAAAAGATGATGAACTGTAGTTGCAAAGTTGGCTGAGAACATAGTTTGTTGGTTTCTAATAAAGTTTTTGCTTTATACTTAGATTGTGTGATGAACTATTACTTATACATAGGAAGTATATGACGAGAGTTCTATGATAAAAGTCCTTTGTTTAATCTTGTTGTTGTTATAATAATCAACATGATGCTTTTATGTCTGTATTTTGTTTTTATCGACACCTCTCTCTAAAAGCATGTGGACATGTTTTTCGATTTCGATTTTTGCTTGAGGACAAGCGAGGTCTAAGCTTGGGGGATTTGATACGTCCATTTTGCACCATATTTTCTTACTGTTACTTACAATGTTTTTATCCATAATAATGCTTTTTGGAGTAATTCTAATGTCTTTTTCTCTCATAATTTGCAAGGAACACACCAAGAGGGAGAATTCCAGCAGCTCGAAATCTGGACCTGTATAACTTATCTCAGGCGACCTATTCTGCACAACTCCAAATGGGTTGAAACTTTATGGAGATTTTTTATGGAATATATAGGAAATATTGGAGCCAATAAGTACCAGAGGGGGCCACCAGGTGGACACAACCCACCTGGGCGCGCCAGGCCCCCTGGCGCGCCTTGGTGGGTTGTGGCCTCCTCGGCCCACCTATTGGGGAACGTAGTAATTTCAAAAAAATTCCTACGCACACGCAAGATCATGGTGATGCATAGCAACGAGAGGGGAGAATGTTGTCTACGTACCCTTGTAGACCGGAAGCGGAAGCGTTATGACAACGCGGTTGATGTAGTCGTACGTCTTCACGGCTCGACCGATCAAGCACCGAAACTACGGCACCTCCGAGTTCTAGCACACGTTCAGCTCGATGACGATCCCCGGACTCCGATCCAGCAAAGTGTCGGGGAAGAGTTCTGTCAGCACGACAGCGTGGTGACGATCTTGATGTTCTACCATCGCAGGGCTTCGCCTAATCACCGCTACAATATTATCAAGGACTATGGTGGAAGGGGGCACCGCACACGGCTAAGAAAACGATCACGAGGATCAACTTGTGTGTCTATGGGGTGCCCCTGCCCCGTATATAAAGGAGTGGAGGAGGGGAGGGCCGACCCTCTCTATGGCGCGCCCTAGGGGAGTCCTACTCCCACCGGGAGTAGGAGTCCCCCTTTCCTAGTCCAACTAGGAGTCCTTCCAAGTTGTAGGAGGAGACAAGGAAGGGGAAGAGGGAAGAGAAGGAAGGAGGGGGCGCCGCCCTTCCCCCTAGTCCAATTCGGACTAGTCAATGGGGGGCGCGCGGCCTGCCTCTCCCTCTCCCCTAAAGCCCAATAAGGCCCATATACTTCTTCCCCCGTATTCCCGTAACTCCCCGGTACTCCGAAAAATACCCGAACCACTCGAAACCTTTCCGATGTCCGAATATAGTCGTCCAATATATCGATCTTTACGTCTCGACCATTTCGAGACTCCTCGTCATGTCCCCGATCTCATCCGGGAATCCGAACTCCTTCGGTACATCAAAACTCATAAACTAACTGTCATCGAAACCTTAAGCGTGCGGACCCTACGGGTTCGAGAACAATGTAGACATGACCGAGACACGTCTCCGTTCAATAACCAATAGCGGAACCTGGATGCTCATATTGGCTCCTACATATTCTACGAAGATCTTTATCGGTCAGACCGCATAACAACATACTTTGTTCCCTTTGTCATCGGTATGTTACTTGCCCGAGATTCGATCGTCGGTATCTCAATACCTAGTTCAATCTCGTTATCGGCAAGTCTCTTACTCGTTTCGTAATACATAATCTCGCAACTAACTCATTAGTTGCAATGCTTGCAAGGCTTATGTGATGTGCATTACCGAGAGGGCCCAGAGATACCTCTCCGACAATTGGAGTGACAAATCCTAATCTCGAAATACGCAAACCCAACATGTACCTTTGGAGACACCTGTAGAGCTCCTTTATAATCACCCAGTTACGTTGTGACGTTTGGTAGCACACAAAGTGTTCCTCCGGTAAACGGGAGTTGCATAATCTCATAGTCATAGGAACATGTATAAGTCATGAAGAAAGCAATAGCAACATACTAAACGATCGAGTGCTAAGCTAACGGAATGGGTCAAGTCAATCACATCATTCTCCTAATGATGTGATCCCGTTAATCAAATAACCACTCTTTGTCTAGGGTTAGGAAACATAACCATCTTTGATCAACGAGCTAGTCAAGTAGAGGCATATACTAGTGACACTCTGTTTGTCTATGTATTCACACATGTATTATGTTTCCGGTTAATACAATTCTAGCATGAATAATAAACATTTATCATAAAATAAGGAAATAAATAATAACTTTATTATTTCCTCTAGGGCATATTTCCTTCAGTCTCCCACTTGCACTAGAGTCAATAATCTAGCACATTGCCATGTGATTTAACACCAATAGTTCACATCATCATGTGATTAACACCCATAGTTCACATCGTTATGTGACCAACACTCAATGGGTTTACTAGAGTCAATAATGTAGTTCACATCGCTATGTGATTAACACCCAAAGAGTACTGAGGTGTGATCATGTTTTGCTTGTGAGAGAAGTTTAGTGAACGGGTCTGCCACATTCAGATCCGTAAGTATTTTGCAAATTTCTATGTCAACAATGCTCTGCATGGAGCTACTCTAGCTAATTGCTCCCACTTTCAATATGTATCCAGATTGAGACTTAGAGTCATCTGGATCAGTGTCAAAACTTGCATCGACGTAACCCTTTACGATGAACCTTTTGTCACCTCCATAATCGAGAAACATATCCTTATTCCACTAAGGATAATTTTGACCAATGTCCAGTGATCTACTCCTAGATCACTATTGTACTCCTTTGCTAAACACAGTGTAGGGTATACAATAGATCTGGTACACAGCATGTCATACTTTATAGAACCTATGGCTGAGGCATAGGGAATGACTTTCATTCTCTTTCTATCTTCTGCCGTGGTCGAGCTTTGAGTCTTACTCAATTTCACACCTTGTAACACAGCCAAGAACTCTTTTCTTTGACTGTTCCATTTTGAACTACTTCAAAATATTGTCAAGGTATGTACTCATTGAAAAAACTTATCAAGCGTCTTTATCTATCTCTATAGATCTTGATGCTTAATATGTAAGCAGCTTTGCTGAGGTCTTTCTTTGAAAAACTTCTTTCAAACACTCCTTTATGTTTTGCAGAATAATTCTACATTATTTCTGATCAATAATATGTCATTCACATATACTTGTCAGAAATGCTGTAGTGATCCCACTCACTTTCTTGTAAATACAGGCTTCACCACAAGCCTGTATAAAACTATATACTTTGATCATCTCATCAAAGCGCATATTCCAACTCTGAGATGCTTGCACCAGTCCACAGATGGATCGCTGGAGCTTGCATATTTTGTTAACACTTTTAGGATTGACAAAACCTTCTCTTTGCATCATATACAACTCTTCTTTAAGAAATCCATTAAGGAATGCAGCTTTGTTTATCCATTTGCCAGATTTCATAAAATGCGGCAATTGCTAACATGATTCGGACAGACTTAAGCATAGATACGAGTGAGAAACTCTCATCGTAGTCAACATCTTGAACTTGTCGAAAACCTTTTTGCGACAATTCTAGCTTTGTAGATAGTAACACTACTATCAGCGTCCGTCTTCCTCTTGAAGATCCATTTATTCTCAATTTCTTGCCGATCTTTGGGCAAGTCAACCAAAGTCCACACTTTGTTCTCATACATGGATCCCATCTCAGATTTCATGGCTTCAAGCCATTTTGCGGAATCTGGGCTCACCATCGCTTCTTCATAGTTCGCAGGTTCATCATGATCTAGTAGCATGACTTCCAGAACAGGATTACCATACCACTCTGGTGCGGATCTTACTCTGGTTGATCTACGTGGTTTAGTAGTAACTTGTTCTGAAGTTTCATGATCATCATCATTAGCTTCCTCACTAATTGGTGTAGGTGTCACAGAAACCGGTTTATGTGATGTACTACTTTCCAATAAGGGAGCAGGTACAGTTACCTCATCAAGTTCTACTTTCCTCCCACTCACTTCTTTCGAGAGAAACTCCTTCTCCAGAAAGGATCCATTCTTAGCAACGAATGTCTTGCCTTCGGATCTGTGATAGAAGGTGTACCCAACTGTCTTCTTTGGGTATCCTATGAAGACACATTTCTCTGATTTGGGTTTGAGCTTATCAGGATGAAACTTTTTCTTATAAGCATTGCAACCCCAAACTTCAAGAAATGACAACTTTGGTTTCTTGCCAAACCATAGTTCATACAGTGTCATCTCAACGGATTTAGATGGTGCCCTATTTAACGTGAATGCAGCTGTCTCTAATGCATAACCCCAAAACGATAGTGGTAAATCGGTAAGAAACATCATAGATTGCACTATATCCAATAAAGTACGGTTATGACGTTCGGACACACCATTATGATGTGGTGTTCTAGGTGGCATGAGTTTGTGAAACTATTCCACATTATTTTAATTGAAGACCAAACTCGTAACTCAAATATTCGTCTCTGCGATTAGACCGTAGAAACTTTATTTTCTTGTCACGATGATTTTCCACTTCACTCTGAAATTCTTTGAACTTTTCAAATATTTTAGACTTATGTTTCATCAAGTAGATATACCCATATCTGCTCAAATCATCTGTGAAGGTTAGAAAATAATGATACCCGCCGCGAGCCTTAACACTCATCGGATCGCATACATCAGTATGTATTATTTCCAATAAGTTAGTTGCTCGATCCATTGTTCCGGAGAACGAAGTCTTAGTCATCTTGCACATGAGGCATGGTTCGCAAGCATCAAGTGATTCATAATCAAGTGATTCCAAAATCCCATCAGCATGGAGTTTCTTCATGCGCTTTACACCAATATGACCTAAACGGTAGTGCCACAAATAAGTTGCACTATCATTATTAACTTTGCATCTTTTGGCTTTCAATATTATGAATATGTGTATCACTATGATCGAGATCCAACAAACCATTTTCGTTGGTGTGTATGACCATAGAAGGTTTCATTTATGTAAACAAAACAAGAATTGTTCTCTAACTTAAATGAATAACCGTATTGCAATAAACATGATCAAATCATATTCATGCTCAATGCAAACACCAAATAACACTTATTTAGGTTCAACACTAATCCCGAAAGTATAAGGAGTCTGCGATGATGATCATATTAATCTTGGAACCACTTCCAACACACATCGTCACTTTACCCTTAACTAGTTTCTGTTCATTCTGCAACTCCCGTTTCGAGTTACTACTCTTAGCAACTGAACCAGTATCAAATACCGAGGGGTTGCTACGAACACTAGTAAAATACACATCAATAATTTGTATATCAAATATACATTTGTTTACTTTGCCATCCTTCTTATCCGCCAAATACTTGGGGCAGTTCTGCTTCCAGTGACCAGTCCCTTTGCAGTAGAAGCACTTAGTCTCAGGCTTAGGACCAGACTTGGGCTTCTTCACTTGAGCAGCAACTTGCTTGCCGTTCTTCTTGAAGTTCCCCTTTTTCCCTTTGCCCTTTTCTTGAAACTAGTGATCTTGTCAACCATCAACACTTGATGCTCTTTCTTGATTTCTACCTTCATCAATTTCATCATCATGGAAAACCCGGGATTCGTTTTCGTCATCCCTTGCATACTATAGTTCATCACGAAGTTTTACTAACTTGGTGATGGTGACTAGAGAATTCTGTCAATCACTATCTTATCTGGAAGATTAACTCCCACTTGATTCAAGTGATTGTAGTACCCAGACAATCTGAGCACATGCTCACTAGTTGAGCGATTCTCCTCCATCTTTTAGCTATAGAACTTGTTGGAGACTTCATATCTCTCAACTCGGGTATTTGCTTGAAATATTAACTTCAACTCCTGGAACATATCATATGGTCCATGACGTTCAAAAACATCTTTGAAGTCCCGATTCTAAGCTGTTAAGCATGGTGCACTAAACTATCAAGTAGTCATCATATTGAGCTAGCCAAACGTTCATAACGTCTGCATCTGCTCCTGCAATAGGTCTGTCACCTAGCGGTGCATCAAGGATATAATTCTTCTGTGCAGTAATGAGGATAAACCTCAGATCACGGATTCAATCCGCATCATTGCTACTAATATCTTTCAACACAATTTTCTCTAGGAACATATCAAAAAATAAAAATTTGAAAGCAACAACGCGAGCTATTGATCTACAACATAATTTGCAAATACTACCAGGACTAAGTTCATGATAAATTAAAGTTCAATTAATCATATTACTTAAGAACTCCCACTTAGATAGATATCCCTCTAATCTTCTAAGTGATCACATGATCCATATCAACTAAACCATGTCCGATCATCACGTGAGATGGAGTAGTTTCAATGGTGAACATCACTATGTTGATCATATCTACTATATGATTCACGCTCGACCTTTCGGTCTCCGTGTTCTGAGGCCATATCTGTATATGCTTGGCTCGTCAAGTATAACCTAAGTATTCCGCGTGTGCAACTGTTTTGCACCCGTTGTATTTGAACGTAGAGCCTATCACACCCGATCATCACGTGGTGTCTCAGCACGAAGAACTTTCGCAATGGTGCATACTCAGGGAGAACACTTCTTGATAATTAGTGAGAGATCATCTTAAAATGCTACTGTCAAACTAAGCAAAATAAGATGTATAAAAGATAAACATCATATGCAATCAAAATATGTGACATGATATGGCCATCATCATCTTGCGCCTTTGATTTCCATCTCCAAAGTACTGTCATGATCTCTATCGTCACCGGCATGACACCATGATCTCCATCATCTTGATCTATATCAATGTGTCATCACGTGGTCGTCTCGCCAACAATTTCTCTTGCAACTATTGCTATCGCATAGCGATAAAGTAAAGCAATTATTGGGCGCTTGCATCTTATGCAATAGAGAGACAACCATAAGGATTTTTCCAGTTGCCGATAAATTCAACAAAACATGATCATCTCATACAACAACTTATATCTCATCACGTATTGACCATATCACATCACAACATGCCCTGCAAAAACAAGTTAGACGTCCTCTACTTTGTTTTTGCAAGTTTTACGTGGCTGCTACGGGCTTAGCAAGAACCAATCTTACCTACGCATCAAAACCACAATGATATTTTGTCAAGTTGGTGCTGTTTTAACCTTCGCAAGGACCGGGCGTAGCCACACTTGGTTCAACTAAAGTTGGAGAAACTGACACCCGCCAGCCACCTATGTGCAAAGCACGTCGGTAGAACCAGTCTCGCGTAAGCGTACGCGTCATGTCGGTCCGGGCCGCTTCATCCAACAATACCGCCGAACCAAAGTATGACATGCTGGTAAGCAGTATGACTTATATCACCCACAACTCACTTGTGTTCTACTCGTGCACAACATCAACGCATAAAACCTAGGCTCGGATGCCACTATTGGGGAACGTAGTAATTTCAAAAAAATTCCTACGCACACGCAAGATCATGGTGATGCATAGCAACGAGAGGGGAGAGTGTTGTCTACGTACCCTCGTAGACCGGAAGCGGAAGTGTTATGACAACGCGATTGATTTAGTCGTACGTCTTCACGGCTCGACCGATCAAGCACCGAAACTACGGCACCTCAGAGTTCTAGCACACGTTCAGCTCGATGATGATCCCCGGACTCCTATCCAGCAAAGTGTCGGGGAAGAGTTCTGTCAGCACGACGGCGTGGTGACGATCTTGATGTTCTACCGTCACAGGGCTTCGCCTAAGCACCGCTACAATATTATTGAGGACTATGGTGGAAGGGGGCACCGCACACGGCTAAGAAAACGATCACGAGGATCAACTTGTGTGTCTATGGGGTGCCCCTGCCCCGTATATAAAGGAGTGGAGGAGGGGAGGGCCGGCCCTCTCTATGGCGCGCCCTAGGGGAGTCCTACTCCCACCGGGAGTAGGATTCCCCCTTTCCTAGTCCAACTAGGAGTCCTTCCAAGTTGTAGGAGTAGGAGACAAGGAAGGGGAAGAGGGAAGAGAAGGAAGGAGGGGGCGCCGCCCTTCCCCCTAGTCCAATTCGGACTAGTCAATGGGGGGGCGCGGCCTGCCTCTCCCTCTCCCCTAAAGCCCAATAAGGCCCATATACTTCTTCCCCCGTATTCCCGTAACTCCCCGGTACTCTGAAAAATACCCGAACCACTCGGAACCTTTCCAATGTCCGAATATAGTCGTCCAATATATTGATCTTTACGTCTCGACCATTTCGAGACTCCTCGTCATGTCCCCGATCTCATCCGGGACTCCGAACTCCTTCGGTACATCAAAACTCATAAACTAACTGTCATTGAAACCTTAAGTGTGCGGACCCTACGGATTCGAGAACAATGTAGACATGACCGAGACACGTCTCCGGTCAATAACCAATAGCGGAACCTGGATGCTCATATTGGCTCCTACATATTCTACGAAGATCTTTATCGGTCAGACCGCATAACAACATACTTTGTTCCCTTTGTCATCGGTATGTTACTTGCCCGAGATTCGATCGTCGGTATCTCAATACCTAGTTCAATCTCGTTACCGGCAAGTCTCTTTACTCGTTTCGTAATACATCATCTCGCAACTAACTCATTAGTTGCAATGCTTGCAAGGCTTATGTGATGTGCATTACTGAGAGGGCCCAGAGATACCTCTCCGACAATCGGAGTGACAAATCCTAATCTCGAAATACGCCAACCCAACATGTACCTTTGGAGACACCTGTAGAGCTCCTTTATAATCACCCAGTTACGTTGTGATGTTTGGTAGCACACAAAGTGTTCCTCCGGTAAACGGGAGTTGCATAATCTCATAGTCATAGGAACATGTATAAGTCATGAAGAAAGCAATAGCAACATACTAAACGATCGAGTGCTAAGCTAACGGAATGTGTCAAGTCAATCACATCATTCTCCTAATGATGTGATCCCGTTAATCAAATAACAACTCTTTGTCTATGGTTAGGAAACATAACCATCTTTGATTAACGAGCTAGTCAAGTAGAGGCATACTAGTGACACTCTGTTTGTCTATGTATTCACACATGTATTATGTTTTCGGTTAATACAATTCTAGCATGAATAATAAACATTTATCATAAAATAAGGAAATAAATAATAACTTTATTATTGCCTCTAGGGCATATTTCCTTCACCACCTCCAGTGCCCATCTTCTGGTATATAAGTGGTTTTTACCTAGAAAAAATCACAATAATACTTTCGGGATGGAGCGCCGCCGCCTCGAGGCAGAACTTGGGCAGGAGCACTTTTGCCCTCCGAAAGAGCGATTCCACCGGGAGAACTTCCCTCCCAGAGGGGGAAATCATCGTCATCATCATCACCAACAACTCTCCCATCTCTGGGAGGGAAATATCCATCAACATCTTCACCAGCACCATCTCATCTCAAACCCTAGTTCATCTCTTGTATTCAATCTTGTTACAGGAACTACAGATTGTTGCTAGGGGGTGACTAGTAGTGTTGATTACATATTGTAGTTGATTACTATATGGTTTATTTGGTGGAAGATTATATGTTCAGATCCATTATGAATATTAATACCCCTCTGATTATGAGCATGTTCGTTGTTTGTGAGTAGTTACTTTTGTTCTTGAGGTCACGGGATAAATCATGTTACAAGTAATCATGTGAATTTGATATGTGTTCGATATTTTGATAGTATGTATGTTGTGATTCCCTTAGTGGTGTCATGTGAACATCGACTACATGACACTTCACCATATCTGGGCCTAAGGGAATGCATTGTGGAGTAGTAAATAGATGGTGGGTTGCAAGAGTAACAGAAACTTAAACCCCAGTTTAGGCACTATTTCGTAAGGGACTGATTGGATCCTACAATTTAATGCTATGGTTAGGATTTATCCTTAATACTTTTCTCGTAGTTGCAGATGCTTGCGGGAGGGTTAATCATAAGTAGGAGGTTTGTTCAAGTAAGAACAGCACCTAAGCACCGGTCCACCCACATATCAAATTATCAAAGTAGCAAACACAAATCAAACCAATATGATGAAAGTGATTAGATGAAATTCCCGTGTACCCTCAAGAATGCTTTGCTCACTATAAGAAACCGTTTTGGCCTGTCCTTTGCCTCAAAAGGATTGGGCTACCTTGCTGCATACTTGTTACAATTATCGTTACTTGCTCGTTACAAATTACCTTGCCATCAAACTACTCGCTACTTACAATGTCAACACTTGCAGACACTACCTTACTGAAAACTACTTGTCATTTCCTTCTGCTCCTCATTGGGTTCGACACTCTTACTTATCAAAAAGAGCTACAATTGGTCCCCTATACTTGTGGGTCATCAAGCATTATACCTGACTCTTTACCTTTTCGAGTTCCCAATCTTCATAGTTGCGTTTAATTCTTTCTAGAAGATCCCATCTGAATTCAATAGTTTTCTTCATAAAGGAACCGGTTGAAGAAGAATCAAGCATAGTTTAATCATCATGACAAAGTCGAGCATAAAATTATGTAAGATAATATCTCTTGAGAGCTCGTGATTGGGGCATGTGTACAGCTACCTCTTGAGCACTGCGTTGGTTTTCCCTTGAAGAGGAAAGGGTGATGCAGCAAAGTAGCGTAAGTATTTCCCTCAGTTTTTTAGAACCAAGGTATCAATCCAGTAGGAGACCACGCGCGAGTCACCTCGTACCTACACAAACAAATAAGAACCTTGCAACTAACATGATAAAGGGGTTGTCAATCCCTTCACGGCCACTTGCAAGAGTGAGATCTGATAGAGATAATAATAATAATAAGATGAATATTTTTGGTATTTTTATGATATAGATTGAAAGTAAAGATTGCTAAATAAAATATATTGGAAACTTGTATGATGGAGAATAGACCCGGGGGCCATAGGTTTCACTAGTGGCTTCTCTAAAGATAGCATAAGTATTACGGTGGGTGAACAAATTACTGTCGAGCAATTGATAGAAAAGCGAATAATTATCAGAATATCTAGGTATGATCATGTATATAGGCATCACATCCGTGACAAGTAGACCGACTCCTTCCTGCATCTACTACTATTACTCCACACATCGACCACTATCCAGCATGCATCTAGAGTATTAAGTTCATAAGAACAGAGTAATGCTTTAAGCAAGATGACATGATGTAGAGGGATAAACTCATGCGATATGATATAAACCCCATCTTTTTATCCTCGATGGCAACAATACAATACGTGTAGTTTCCCTTTCTGTCACTGGGATCGAGCACCGCAAGATTGAACCCAAAGCTAAGCACTTCTCCCATTGTAAGAAAGATCAATCTAGTAGGCCAAACCAAACTGATAATTCGAAGAGACCTACAAAGATAAACCAATCATACATAAAAGAATTCAGAGAAGATTCAAATATTGTTCATAGATAGACTTGATCATAAATCCACAATTCATCGGATCTCGACAAACACACCGCAAAAGAAGATTACATCAAATAGATCTCCAAGAGAATCGAGGAGAACTTTGTATTGAGATCCAAAGAGAGAGAAGAATCCATCTAGCTACTAGCTATGGACCCAAAGGTCTGAAGTAAACTACTCACACATCATCGGAGGGGCCATTGAGTTGATGTAGAGGCCCTCTGTGATCAATGCCCCCTCCGGCGGAGCTCCGGAAAAGGCCCCAAGATGGGATCTCTTGGGTATAGAAGGTTGCGGCAGTGGAAATAGAGTTTCGTGGTGCTCCTGGATGTTTGCAGGATATATGTATATATATAGGAGGAAGAAGTAGGTCGGTGGAGCAACGAGGGGCCCACGAGGGTGGAGGGCGCGCCCAGGGGGGTAGGCACTCCCCCTGCCTCGTGGCCACCTCGTTGATTGCTTGACGTCCACTCCAAGTCCCCTGGATCATGTTTGTTCCAAAAATCACGCTCCCGAAGGTTTCATTCTGTTTGGACTCCGTTTGATATTCCTTTTCTGCGAAACACTAAAATAGGCAAAAAAACAGCAATTTGGGCTGGGCCTCCGGCTAATAGGTTAGTCCCAAAAATAATATAAAAGTGTAAAATAAAGCCCATTATCATCGAAAACAGATAATATAATAGCATGGAACAATAAAAAAATATAGATACGTTGGAGACATATCAAGCATCCTCAAGCTTAATTCCTGCTCGTCCTCGAGTAGGTAAATGATAAAAACAGAATTTTTGATGTGGAATGCTTCCTAAAATATTTCTCAATGTAATTTTTCTTTATTGTGGCATGAATGTTCAGATCCGAAAGATTCAAGATAAAAGTTTAATATTGGCATAGAAATAATAATACTTAAAGCATACTAACTAAGCAATCATGTCTTCTCAAAATAACATGGCCAAAGAAAGTTATCCCTACAAAATCATATAGTCTGGCTATGCTCTATCTTCATCACAGAAAATATTAAATCATGCACAACCCCGATGACAAGCCAAGCAATTGTTTCATACTTTTGACATTCTCAAACTTTTTCAACTTTCACGCAATACATGAGCGTGAGCCATGGACATAGCACTATAGGTGGAATAGAATGGTGGTTGTGGAGAAGACAAAAGGAGAAGATAGTCTCACATCAACTAGGCGTATCAACGGGCTATGGAGATACCCATCAATAGATATCAATGTGAGTGAGTAGGGATTGCCATGCAATAGATGCACTAGAGCTATAAGTGTATGAAAGCTCAACAAAAGAAACTTAGTGGGTGTGCATCCAACTTACTTGCTCACGAAGACCTAGGGCAATTTGAGGAAGCCCATCATTGGAATATACAAGCCAAGTTCTATAATGTAAAATTCCCACTAGTTTATGAAAGTGACAACATAGGAGACTCTCTATCATGAAGATCATGGTGCTACTTTGAAGCACAACTGTGGAAAAAGGATAGTAACATTGTCCCTTCTCTCTTTTTCTCTCATTTTTTTGGGCCTTCTTTCTTTTTTTTCTTTTGGCCTCTTTTCTCTCTCTTTTTTTCGTCCGGAGTCTCATCCCAACTTATGGGGGAATCATAGTCTCCATCATCCTTTCCTCACTGGGACAATGCTCTAATAATGATGATCATCACACTTCTTTTTACTTACAACTCAAGAATTACAACTCAATACTTAGAACAAAATATGACTCTATGTGGATGCCTCCGGCGGTGTACCGGGATATGCAATGAATCAAGAGTGACATGTATGAAAAATTATGAAAGGTGGCTTTGCCACAAATACAATGTCAACTACATGATCATGCATGGCAATATGACAATGATGAAGCGTGTCATAACAAACGGAACGGTGGAAAGTTGCATGGCAATATTATCTCGGAATGGCTATGGGAATGCCATAATAGGTAGGTATGGTGGCTATTTTGAGGAAGCTATATGGTGGGTGTATGATACCGGCGAAAAGTGCGCGGTAATAGAGAAGCTAGCAAATGTGGAAGGTTGAGAGTGTGTATAATCCATGGACTCAACATTAGTCATAAAGAACTCACATACTTATTGCAAAAATCTATTAGTTATCGAAACAAAGTACTACGCGCATGCTCCTAGGGGGTAGATTGGTAGGAAAAGACCATCGCTCTTCCCCGACCGCCACTCATAAGGAAGGCAATCAATAAATAAATCATGCTCCGACTTCATCACATAACGGTTCACCATACGTGCATGATACGGGAATCACAAACTTCAACACAAGTATTTCTCAAATTCACAACTACTCAACTAGCATGACTCTAATATCACCATCTCCATATTTCAAAACAATTATCAAGTATCAAAATTCTCTTAGTATTCAATGCACTTATATGAAATTTTTTATTGTTCCTAAAAGCAAATTACCATGCTGTTTTAAAGGACTCTCAAAATAATATAAGTGAAGCATGAGAGATCAATTATTTGTATAAAATAAAACCACCACCGTGCTCTAAAAGATATAAGTGAAGCACTAGAGCAAAAACTATATAGCTCAAAAGATATAAGTGAAGCACATAGAGTATTCTAATAAATTCCGATTCATGTGTGTATCTCTCAAAAGGTGTGTATAGCAAGGAGGATTGTGGTAAACTAAAAAGCAAAGACTCAAATCATACAAGACGCTCCAAGCAAAACACATATCATGTGGTGAATAAAAATATAGCTTCAAGTAAAGTTACCAATGAACGAAGACTGTCAGTGTACTAGAGTAGGGGTACCCTAGTACCCCGAACTCGTGCACGGGCAGTCGCAGCATCCCGCGGCAAGGCTTGTCGGGTGACCGCCAAGGTCCTCCGAGGTTCCTTTGGAGCCATTCAAGAACAAAGTACTCAAACCAAGGCCCCGGCAAGGAGCTGGCCGGGAAGGAAACAGGACCCCGGCAAGAGGAGCTTGCCGGGAGGGCTATCAAAAGCATCACGAGACCCCGGCGAGAGGAGCTTGCCGGGAAGGCCGACCCAGGCATACCAAGAAAACTTGCCACGACGCATCACGCGCCCCGGCAAGGCCCAGTGAGCGACGAGCTCCCGGACACGACAAGACGACGACCGCGGCAACGCGCTTGCCGCGGCGAACCGCCTCTCCGAGCCCGCGCTCCAGCACACCCGCCCACGTGTCGCTCTCCCGAGCACATGTGGCGGGAGGCCGTGCAGCTAGGGGTGCGTGGTGGCGAGCAGGCGCTGACAAGATAACCATCGTGGCAAACGGTGGCGTGCCTAGCGGTCCCTCTTGGTGCTGTTTAGGCGACACAGACGGGCATTTAATGCCCTTGTCCCCTGCCGTCAGGGTTAGGTTTGATAACACTGTAGCAGGTAGCTGTGCCTACTACAGCACCTAGCTGCCCCTACTACGGCACCTTTCCATTTTTGCCCTTGACCTCCGTTGCTCTATGTCGGTAACCCCTTGAGCATATAAAAGGAGGCCCGAGTGCAACGGGGGGGGCGGCCATTTTGAGAGCCTTCGGGGGCCGGCCATTTTGAGAGCCTTCAGGGGACGGCCATTCCAGACACACACGCTCGGTCTCGCTAGCAGCTGGAGAGTACTGTAGCACTCCGCGCTCCCGAGCTGGAAATCAATACCAAACCACAAAGCAGGAGTAGGGTTTTACGCATCCGTGCGGCCCGAACCTGGGTAAATCGCTCGCGTGCTTCGCCTCGATTTACTCTTTGCACGACCAGCCGCTCGCGTGTTTCGCCTCGATCTGCTCTTTGCGCAACCTCCGCCCCCCGCCGAACCGAAAGGGGCCCGGTCCGCCGGTCCCATAGGTGTCCGTGGATCAGCAACCCCGGCATCTTTGGCGCGCCAGGTAGGGGGTGTCGAAGTTGTGTGAACCAGATCCGGCGTTCTCGCGGGCTAGATCTTCATCGTCCTCAGATCCGGCGATCTCGCGGGCTAGATCTCCATCATCTTCGTCAACATGCCACCGAAGAAGAAAGTTTCGGAGGCAGCTGCTCCGTCCGCGCTGACGGCCAAAGATAAGTTGCCAAAGCTTGAGCAATCAGATTTTTTAAGTTTTTAAGTTATCTCCCTTGAACGACCACTCTTGTATGGGAAACCTGAGCACGGAGGAGCCAACTCGTGGCTAGCTGCGCCCTTGCGTTGTTTCGAGCTCGCTCAACAACATTGGGTGAGCTGCGGCTAGTTGCTTAACTAGCCCCGCCCTTGCATTGTTTCGAGCCTGCTCAACAACGTAAGTGAGCTGCGACTAGTTGCTTAACTAGCCGCGCCCTTACTTTGCTTCGAGCCCGCTCAGCAACTTAAGTTAGCTGCAGCTAGCTGCGACAAGGTTTCTTGCCGGTAGCGGCACCGCCTGCAGGCTGCTGACGTCCCGCACTCAGCGCTCGCGGCTCAGGTGCCTGCACCGGCAAGTTCCCTAAAAGCGTAGGGCAAAAACATAAAAAGGGAGGGATCGAGTAAAGGGAGTAACGTTGCAATCGTTTCCCACAACCAGGCAACATTACAAAGATAGCTTGTCACAGCTCTAACAGCATGTTCCCATGACATGATGGGCAGCGACAAGAAAAGGAGAAATGAGCAAGATGCTCCGGCAAGCCCTAGTGTTTGCTCCGTTGTAGCAGAAGCTCCCGGCAAGTTTTGCTCCGGAAAGCTTGCCAGGGGAACGTCACGCTCCGGCAGACCCGCAGGTTCTTGCCGTAGAAGCGGACGTTCTCGCAGCCGCAGAATTGCCTTTAGTCCTTGTTGTCAAGCCACAAGCTCCAGCATGGGCACAGAAAATTGTCCGCCTCCTTCAGACAGGAGAGCTTCCCGGAGAGCAAGAAGAAGCGGAAAGAGTAACCCGGCAGTCAAGTATGTACCAGTTTGTCGACAAGACACTGTACAGAAGAAGACTCAACGGTGTGAAATTGAAGCGTATTCACCGGGAAGACGAACAAAAGCTGTTGGCAGAAATGCATGGCAATCGAGTAAACATCTACTCCCCGGTAAGCAATAACGAGCCGTAAGGCTCCATATCTGTATTTTCTCTTCTTTCTTTTTCACAAGGAAAGGAAGGCTCCCTCGCGCACAAGTTTGCCGGGGGGGAAGGAGAAGATGATGGTATGGACCAGGCGTCGTTCAAGAGTTTCGCCTTGCCGGGAAGCAGACAACAGAAAAGATAAGTTGCCAAAGTTTGAGCAATCAAATTTTTTAAATTTTTGAGTATTCTCCCCTAAACGGTCGCACCTTGTATGGAAAACCTGTGCGCGGAGGAGCCAACTCATAGCTAGCTGCGCCCTTGCGTTGTTTCGAGCTCGCTCAACAACATTAAGTGAGCTGCGGCTAGTTGCTTAACTAGCCGCGCCCTTGCATTGTTTCGAGCCTGCTCAACAACGTAAGTGAGCTGCGACTAGTTGCTTAACTAGCCGCGCCCTTACTTTGCTTCGAGCCCCGCTCAGCAACTTAAGTTAGCTGCAGCTAGCTGCGACAAGGTTTCTTGCCGGTAGCGGCACCGCCAGCAGGCTGCTGACGTTCCGCACCCAGCGCTCGCGGCTCAAGTGCCTGCACCGGCAAGTTCCCTAAAAGCATAGGGTAAAAGCATACAAGGCAAGGAATCAAGTAAAGGGGAATAACCTAGCAATCACTACCCATAAGAAAGTTATATTACGAAATAGCTTGTCGCAGCTCTAACAGACGCTTTCTATGACATAGCTAGCAGCGACAAGGAAAGAAGGAAGCAGACGGCCTAGCCAACGCGGTCGCCCTCAACCCTCTTGATCCCGCCCACCTTGTCCACAATGGGTGCGACAAGGGCCTTGAGCTCCTCCTGATCGATATCAGGCGGCAAGGGTCTGAGGACGTTGTTGAGGCGGAGGCCTGGATTGCGGAAGGCCACCTTCATCAACACCGACAGGAGCCCCCACGCCTACCTCCGTTTAAGGAGGAGGGCGTGAACCGCCCCCTTCATCATGGCCTGACGCATGCTCGCGGGGCTTAGCCCCGCACACGCCGCCCACGTCACCCACGACGCCGCGTTCGACGCGTGCCGTTCTGGGCGTGCGCGGTGGAAGCGGAGAGATATGCGGCGTGACCTAGGCCGCGCGTGCCCGTGCACTGTTTTGGGCTTGGCCCAACAGCGCTCGGCACCGTGTCTGGCCCAGGCCCGGGGGCTCCTGTCGGTGTACTAGAGTAGGGGTACCCTAGTACCCCGAACTCGTGCACGGGCAGTCGCAGCATCCCGCGGCAAGGCTTGCCGGGTGACCGCCAAGGTCCTCCGAGGTTCCTTTGGAGCCATTCAAGAACAAAGTACTCAAACCAAGGCCCCGCAAGGAGCTGGCCGGGAAGGAAACAGGACCCCGGCAAGAGGAGCTTGCCGGGAGGGCTATCAAAAGCATCACGAGACCCCGACGAGAGGAGCTTGCCGGGAAGGCCGACCCAGGCATACCAAGAAAACTTGCCGCGACGCATCACGCGCCCCGGCAAGGCCTGGTGAGCGACGAGCTCCCGGACACGACAAGACGACGACCGCGGCAAGGCGCTTGCCGTGGCGAACCGCCTCTCCGAGCCCGCACTCCAGCACACCCGCCCACGTGTCGCTCTCCCGAGCACACGTGGCGGGAGGCCGTGCAGCTAGGGGTGCGTGGTGGCGAGCAGGCACTGACAAGATAACCATCGTGGCAAACGGTGGCGTCCCTAGCTGTCCCTCTTGGTGCTGTTTAGGCGACACAGACGGGCATTTAATGCCCTTGTCCCCTGCCATCAGGGTTAGGTTTGATAACACTGTAGCAGGTAGCTGTGCCTACTACAGCACCTAGCTGCCCCTACTACAGCACCTTTCCATTTTTGCCCTTGACCTCCGTTGCTCTATGTCGGTAACCCCTTGAGCATATAAAAGGAGGCCCGAGTGCAACGGGGGGGCGGCCATTTTGAGAGCCTTCGGGGGCCGGCCATTTTGAGAGCCTTCAGGGGACGGCCATTCCAGACACACATGCTCGGTCTCGCTAGCAGCTGGAGAGTACTGTAGCACTCCGCGCTCCCGAGCTGGAAATCAATACCAAACCACAAAGCAGGAGTAGGGTTTTACGCATCCGTGCGGCCCGAACCTGGGTAAATCGCTCGCGTGCTTCGCCTCGATTTACTCTTTGCACGACCAGTCGCTCGCGTGTTTCGCCTCGATCTGCTCTTTGCGCAACCTCCGCCCCCCGCCGAACCGAAAGGGACCCAGTCCGCCGGTCCCATAGGTGTCCGTGGATCAGCAACCCCGGCAAAGACAAAAGAGGGGATGCCTTCCGGGGCATCCCCAAGCTTATGCTCTTGCCACTCCTTGTTCCATAATCCATCAAATCTTTACCCAAAACTTGAAAACTTCACAACACAAAACTTAACAGAAAATCTCGTAAGCTCCGTTAGCGAAAGAAAACAAAACACCACTTCAAGGTACTCTAATGAACTAATTATTTATTTATATTGGTGTTAAACCTATTACAACTTCTCTATGGTTTATAAACTCCATTACTAGCCATAGGTTCATCAAAATAAGAAAACAACACACGAAAAACAGAATCTGTCAAAAACAGAACAGTCTGTAGTAATCTGTAACTAACGCAAACTTCTAGAACCACAAAAATTCTAAAATAAATTGCTGGACGTGAGTAATTTATCTATTAATCATCTGCAAAAAGAATTAACTAAATAGCACTCTCCAATAAAAATGGCAGCAATTCTCGTGAGCGCTAAAGTTTCTGTTTTTTACAGCAAGATCAAAAAGACTTTCCCCAAGTTTTCCCAACGGTTCTACTTGGCACAAACACTAATTAAACACAAAAAACACAACCAAAACAGAGGCTATATAAATTATTTATTACTAAATAGTATAAAAAAGCAAGGAATAAAAATAAAATTGGGTTGCCTCCCAACAAGCGTTACCGTTTAACGCCACTAGCTAGGCATAAAAGCAAGGATAGATCTAGGTATTGCCATCTTTGGTAGGCAATCCATAAGTGGCTCTCATAATAGATTCATATGGTAATTTAATTTTCTTTCTAGGGAAGTGTTCCATGCGTTTACTTAATGGAAATTGGAATCTAATATTCCCTTCCTTCATATCAATAATTGCACCAATCGTTCTAAGGAAAGGTCTACCAAGAATAATAGGACATGAAGGATTGCAATCTATATCAAGAACAATGAAATCTACGGGCACATAATTCCTATTTGCAACAATAAGAATATCATTAATCTTTCCCATAGGTTTCTTAATAGTGGAATCCGCAAGGTGCAAGTTTAAAGAACAATCATCAAATTCACGGAAACCTAGCAAATCACACAAAGTTTTTGGAATCGTGGAAACACTAGCACCCAAATCACACAAATCATAGCATTCATGATCTTTAATTTTAATTTTAATTGTAGGTTTCCACTCATCATAAAGTTTTCTAGGGATAGAAACTTCCAACTCAAGTTTTTCTTCATAAGATTGCACCAAAGCATCAACGATATGTTTAGTAAAAGCTTTATTTTGACTATAAGCATGAGGAGAATTTAGCACGGATTGCAACAAGGAAATACAATCTATCAAACAGAAATTATCATAATTAAATTCCTTGAAATCCAAGATAGTGGGTTCATTGCTATTTAAAGTTTTGACCTCTTCAATCCCACTTTTACCAATTTTTGCATCAAGATCTAAAAACTCCGAATTTTTGGAATGCCTTCTAGGTAAAGGTGGCTCATCTTAAGTCCCATCATTATGAAGATTCATATTGCAAAACAAAGATTTAATAGGGTACACATCAATAACTTTTAGATCTTCATCATTATTATCATGGAAACTAGAAGAACACGCTTTCACAAAGCAATCTTTTTTAGCACGCATCCTAGCGGTTCTTTCTTTGCACTCATCAATGGAAATTCTCATACTTTGAGAGACTCGTTGATATCATGCTTAGGTGGAATAGATCTAAGTTTCAAAGAATCAACATCAAGAGAAATTCTATCCACGTTCCTAGCCAACTCATCAATCTTAGACAATTTTTCTTCAATCAAAGGATTGAAACTCTTTTGCGAACTAATAAATTCTTTAATATTAGATTCGAAATCAGAGGGAATCTTATTATAATTTCCATGAGAATTGTTGTAGGAATTACCATAATTATTAGAGGAATTAATAGGAAACGGCCTAGAATTAAAATTACCTCTATACGCATTATTACCAAAATTGTTCCTACCAACAAAATTCACATCCATAGATTCATTATTATTCTCAATCAAAGTAGACAAAGGCATATCATTGGGATCAGTAGGAGCACCCTTATTAGCAAAAAAATTCGTAAGTTCATCCATCTTTCCACTCAAAACATTAATCTCTTCCATTGCATGCACCTTTTTACTAGTAGATCTTTCAGTATGCCATTGAGAATAATTAACCATAATATTATCTATGAGTTTGGTAGCTTCTCCTAAAGTGATTTCCATAAACGTGCCTCCCGCGGCCGAATCTAAAAGATTTCTAGAAGCAAAGTTCAATCCAGCATAAAAAAATTGTATAATCATCCATAAATTCAATCCATGTGTAGGGCAATTACGTATCATTAATTCCATCCTCTCCCAAGATTGTGCAACATGCTCATGATCAAGTTGCTTAAAATTCATAATATCGTTTCTAAGCGAGATGATCTTAGCGGGAGGAAAAATACTTAGTGATAAAAGCATATTTGCACTTATTCCATGAATTAATACTATTTTTAGGCAAAGACGAAAACCAAGCTTTAGCACGATCTCTAAGCGAACACGGAAATAGCTTAAGTTTAACAATATCATTATCCACATCTTTCTTCTTTTGCATATCACACAAATCAACAAAGTTGTTTAGATGGGTAGCGGCATCTTCACTAGGAAAGCCAGAAAACGGATCTTTCATGACAAGATTCAGCAAAGCAGTATTAATTTCACAAGATTCAGCATCGGTAAGAGGAGCAATTGGAGTGCTAATAAAATCATTATTGTTGGTATTGGCAAAGTCACATAATTTAGTATCATCTTGAGCCATCGTGACAAGCAAGCAATCCAACACACAAGCAAACAAGCGAAGAAAAAGCGAACGGAAAGAGAGGGCGAAAGGAAAAGAGGGCGAATAAAACGAAAAGGGTGAAGTGGGGAAGAGGAAAACGAGAGGCAAATGGAAAATAATGTAATGCAAATGTTAAGAGTTGTGATGGGTACATGGTATGTCTTGACTTGGCGTAGATCTCCCCGACAACGGCGCCAGAAATCCTTCTTGCTACCTCTTGAGCATTCTGTTGGTTTTCCCTTGAAGAGGAAAGGGTGATGCAGCAAAGTAGTGTAAGTATTTCCCTCGGTTTTTGAGAACCAAGGTATCAATCCAGTAGAAGACCACGCGTGAGTCACCTCGTACCTACACAAACAAATAAGAACCTCACAACCAACGCGATAAAGGGGTTGTCAATCCCTTCACGGCCACTTGCAAGAGTGAGATCTGATAGAGATAATGATAATAAGATAAATATTTTTGGTATTTTTATGATATATATTGAAAGTAAAGATTGCAAAATAAAATAGATTGGAAACTTGTATGATGGAGAATAGACCCGGGGGCCATAGGTTTCACTAGTGGCTTCTCTCAAGATAGCATAAGTATTACGGTGGGTGAACAAATTACTATCTAGCAATTAATAGAAAAGCGAATAATTATGAGAATATATAGGTATGATCATGTATATAGGCATCACGTCCGTGACAAGTAGACTGACTCCTGCCTGCATCTACTACTATTACTCCACACATCGACCGCTATCCAGCATGCATCTAGAGTATTAAGTTCATAAGAAAAGAGTAATGCTTTAAGCAAGATGACATGATGTAGAGGGATAAACTCATGCAATATGATATAAACCCCATATTTTTATCCTCGATGGCAACAATACAATACGTGTCGTCTCCCTTTCTGTCATTGGGATCGAGCACCGCAAGATTGAACCCAAAGCTAAGCACTTCTCCCATTGCAAGAAAGATCAATCTAGTAGGCCAAACCAAACTGATAATTCGAAGAGACTTGCAAAGATAAACCAATCATACATAAAAGAATTCAGAGAAGATTCAAATATTGTTCATAGATAGACCTGATCATAAACCCACAATTCATCGGATCTCGACAAACACACCGCAAAAGAAGATTACATCGAATAGATCTCCAAGAGAATTGAGGAGAACTTTGTATTGAGATCCAAAGAGAGAGAAGAAGCCATCTAGCTACTAGATATGGACCCGAAGGTCTGAAGTAAACTACTCACACATCATCGGAGGGGCCATGGAGTTGATGTAGAGGCCCTCCGTGATCAATGCCCCCTCCGGCGGAGCTCCGGAAAAGGCCCCAAGATGGGATCTCTTGGGTACAGAAGGTTGCGGCGGTGGAAATAGGGTTTCGTGGTGCTCCTGGATGTTTGCGGGGTATATGAATATATATAGGAGGAAGAAGTAGGTCGGTGGAGCAACGAGGGGCCCACGAGGGTGGAGGGCGCGCCTAGGGAGGTAGGTGCTAGGCGCGCCCCCCTGCCTCGTGGCCGCCTCGTTCATTGCTTGACGTCCACTCCAAGTCCCCTGGATCACGTTTGTTCCAAAAACATGCTCCCGAAGGTTTCATTCCGTTTGGACTTCGTTTGATATTCCTTTTCTGCGAAACACTAAAATAGGCAAAAAAAACAGCAATTTGGGCTGGGCCTCCGGTTAATAGGTTAGTCCCAAAAATAATATGAAAGTGTAAAATAAAGCCCATTATCATCCAAAACAGATAATATAATAGCATGGAACAATCAAAAATTATAGATACGTTGGAGACGTATCAGTACATCATGTACTCAAGCCTCCCCCAAGCTTGAGAGATGCTTTCTCCTTCATGAGGCCAAAAATTATATATATAATTCCGATGAGGATGAACCAAATGCATAGGATAAAACTTTTGATGAAATTCCAATCTCAATCGGTTCCAATCCCAAGCTCTAATATCATCACATAGCCTATACCATGTCAATGTCTTGCCCTTCAAAGATAAAGGGAAAACCTTCTTCTTAACTTCATCTCTGAGTAGACCTGCGAGCTTAAATAATCCACAAACTTCATCCACGTAGATTAGGTGCATATATGGATGTATTGTTCCATCTCCTGCATAAGGATTAGCTAGCAGTTTCTCTATCATACCCGAAGGAATCTTATAATAAATATTTTCAGTAGGCAGTAGGTTGAGGAGCAACTCTTTGTGCTTCCGGTTGAGGTGAAGATACTCCAAACAAACCCCTCAAAGGATTGTTTTCCATAGTAACAAGTGACAATAAATTTCAGCACGTAATATAAATGTTTCCTTACCAAACTCCGCTCAACAAAGGCGCTTCACTCCCAGGAATGGTGCCAGAAAAGAGTCTTGATGGAGCACAAGTATAGGGGTTCAATCGTAGTCCTTTCGATAAGTAAGAGTGTCGAACCCAACGAGGAGCAGAAGGAAATGACAAGCGGTTTTCAGCAAGGTATTATTTCCAGGCACTAAAATTGTTGGTAACAGATAGTTTTATAGCAAGGTAATTTGTAACGAGCAAATAGTAGTAACGGTAACAAAGGTGCAGCAAGTTAGCCCAATCCTTTTTGTAGCAAAGGATAGGCCAGAACGGTCTCTTATAATAAGCAAAGCGTTCTTCAGGACATACGGGAATTTCATTTAGTCACTTTCATCATGTTTGCTTGATTCATGCTCGTTACTTTGATAATTTGATATATGGGTGGACCAGTACTTGGGTGTTGATCTTACTAGAACAGGCATCCCACTTATGATTACCCCATCGCGCAAGCATCCGCAACTACGAAAGAAGAACTGAGATAAATCTAGCCATAGCATGAAACATATGGATCCAAATCAACCCCTTACGGAATAGCGCATAAACTAGGGTTTATGCTTCTGTCACTCTAGCAACCCATCATCTAATAAGTACTCCACAATGCTTTCCTTAGGCCCAAAGATGGTGAAGTATCATGTAGTCGATGTTCACATAACACCACTAAGAGAAACAACAACATACATATCATCAAAATGTCGAACGAATACCAAATTCACATAATTACTCATGAAAAGACTTCTCCCATCTCCTCAAGAACAAATGCAACTACTTAGAAAACATATCCATGCTCAAGATCAGAGGAGTACTGAATGGCATCAAGGATCTGAACATATGATCTTCAACCAAATAAAAAAGCAAGCATCAACTACAAGATGTAATCAACACTACTAGAAACCATACCACGAGTACCAATCTGAGGTTTTGAGAGGAAAGTTGAATACAAAAGATGAACTAGGGTTTGAGATGAGATGGTGCTGGTGAAGATGTTGATGAAGATTGGTCATCCCACAATGAGAGGACCGTTGGTGATGACGATGGCTTCGAGTCCCCCCCCCCCCCCCCCCCCCCCCCCCCCCCCCCCCCCCCCCCCCCCCCCCCCCCCCCCCCCCCGCCCCTAGAGGGAAGTTTCCACGGCGGACTCTCTTCACCGGTGAGCAAAAGTGCTCCTGCCCAGGTTCCGCCTTGAGACAGCGGCGCTTTGTCCCGAAACCTTCTTTCTGATTTTTTCTAGGGAAAATGGCATCATATAGGAGAAGATGGGCCTAGAGGCCTGCCAGGGATGCCACAAGCTCGGGGGCGCCCAGGGGTGTGGGCCCCCCTAGGCTTGTGGCTCCCTGGTGGGTTCCCCTCTGGTATTTCTTTCGCCAATAATTTTAATATATTTCAAAATAATTCTCTATCAATTTTCAGCTCATTTGGAGATGTTCAGAAAAAGTGTTTCCGATGTAGCCTTTTTCGGTCCAGAATTCCAACTGACGGCAATCTTCTCTTCATGTGAAACTTGCAAAATATGAGAGAAATGGCATAAGAATTGTATCATAAAGTGAAATAACAATCCATAATGCAATAAATATCAATATAAAAACATGATGCAAAATGGATGTATCAGGTAGAGTTTTAGCAGCTACAGCAACAGGTCGGAGGGATTTGTGCAGATCTGCGTGAGACTAACAATAACACATATGTACACGATTCATCGTCCGACACAGAGCAATATGTACGCACACGATTGTGGCCGCATAGATAACACTATATGTATGCTTCAACCTGGTGGATCCCGCCTATCAGGGAGGAAACTTTTTTCATGTAATAAGGAGGCAGTTGCATGCGTGCGTCCATGGAACTAGTGTGTCCTCACTATCAGCCTCTCCACGTACAGTCTTCTTTCGATGACTCTCATTCGTTGACTACGTTGACCATGCCGCGCTGAGTGCACCAGGGCGTTGGACGACGGCGAGGCCCCGAATGGAAACGACACGGAGATGGGGAAGACGTGACAGTGGAGTCACAGACGGAGAGGAGTATAAGGGTTGACTGGTTCGCATGCGGCGTGGGGCTGCAGTCGACGGAGAATAACAAGAGGTGTGGAAGGGTGGAGAGATAGCCTGGCTGGCGACGGGGTAGTGCATCGCAGTGAGGCGTGCAAACCAGTGTTGCTAGCTGCGGGAGGCGGGAGCGGGAGGTCCCGCGGATGCTCGAGGAAGGAGACGAGAGATTGAGAATGCATGCCGGCTATTGGATGTAAATTCAATGGCTACAGATGTCAAAATCATTTGTTGACTAAGTTGACAACGCTTTGCATAGGCTTCGATTTATTGGCCCACATGTCAGCCTCGAAAAATGAGATAAATATTCAACCCATTTTCTTAGAGTTTACAGTCCATTTGTTGAGCTAGATGAAAAAATAATGTAGCATCTATGCAGCCTATTTATTTATTTTCTTATAAATTACAGCTCATAAATACACGAATTTACTGAGTTGGTTGAAAATATAATGTTAGGCCGAACAAAGCAATGATATAAAAAAACAAACTGGGGCTGAATATTTTATTATAAATAAAACTAGATAATTATTACATTGGTCCTTAAATCTTAACAAGCTACGCAATCATCGGGATTTTTCTTACCAGCTTGTTATTAAATATTTATTTTGATAGGTTTTTGTGGGATAGTTTTTTAGGTTAGACATGGGTTAATTTTAAAGAAAACCATTAAAAATAACAAAAATGGAAGGAATTTTCAAAGACGGCCATATGATGCACGCAGATCAAGGCATGCCCAATTAACTGGCCGAGCCTCTGATCCGCCAACCAACATGCAGCATGCACTATTAGTTAGCCAATCAGGCAATTTTCCTCCCGCGCTTTAAGGTTGTTTGTAATGGGTAGTATTATAAATTAGCATGATTAATTTAGGATAGTTTAGTTTTTTATTTCAGCCTTCTTTTTCTTTCTTTCTTTTCTTTGTTCTTTTGGACTTACCTCAAGCCCACCTTTTGTACTTGAGACCTTTTCCTTTTCTGCTTTTTCTATTTAATAAAAATTGTAGTGGGGTTTTACCCTACTGTTTATAGTCAAAAAAGAAGTTAGCATAATGCATATGATACTAGTTACAATACTATTCTCTTCATTTTTATTTATTCTGCATATTAGAGTTGACTGTAATCAAACTTCGCAAAGTTTGACCAAATTTATCGAAAGAAGTACAAATGTTTATTATAACAAATCTATAAGATGTGAAAGTATATTCAATAATAAATCTAATGATATTCATTTGTTATTGTATATGTTCATATTTTTGTTTATAAATTTTGTCAAAGTTTACAAAGCTAGCCGCCGACTAAATAAAAACATAGGAAATACCTTACTAATGCGTAGTATCATAATGTACTATCATAGATGACATTATTTATTGTCATGCATAACACATATTAGTATAGTATTTATTATGATACAATACTATAATATGATACTCAATTTTCTCTTTCTTCATTTAATTTTATATCATCTCATTAAAATTGTCTAGTTAGCATGCATAATACTAGTTATGATACTTCCATTACAACCAACCTAATGCCAAACGCTTGCTCCGTTTTCCCCGCATCCAACCAGCTATGCAGCATGCATCGATTTTTCTTCAGCGAGCCTTGGAAAAAATTGGACGCGGGTCGCTTCCTTGGTGGCCTTGTATACCCGGATGGAGGTAGTAATTAGGGACGTGACTAATCTTCACCCGGAATCCGATGAGCCCAGGATAAACAGTAAAATAGAAAATAATAGGATTTTTTCTATAAAAAATATGTTTTTTATCGAAGATGTTGCGCTTTATATCCGTGCGAAATTTGCTGCAGTTTATACATTGTGTACATTCGAGGAGTTTATAAGACAAATTCCGGATGTTTGAGGAAAACATTGTTTGCAGTGGAGCTTTTTTTGCCACCAGATACTCGAATGTCCAAACTCCCCGAAATTTTTGAACAGCATTTGAGCATCTTGGACGAGAAAAAAAACTTGATTTTTCTTGAATTCCTCTGCTATTTTTTGTTTTACTGTTCATCGGGTGCAGATAAGCCCACACGCTGTTTTCAACTATCATTCAATAAAGGATTTTTCTAACACTACTAAATTATCATAATATGAGTGCGTGATGCTTGTCATGGAAATGATGAATTATACTTGTATAGGATAATCAAGGCCAACTCATATTATATAAGAGGCCAAAGATACAAGTATCATATTCGAAAACATCTCCGTACCTTATCTACACATAGTTCAGTCCAACTGTAACTTATCTTGTACAAATATATTCGACACAATCCAACAGGGAGCTCCTAACCACCGCCTTCAACGCCGCTTACAAGTTACGGCGCACGGGGGCATGCGGGCATGGACCGTCACATGAATCGCCAAGTTCGTCACTCGCTCGCACGACTCGCACCTGCCGTTCGTTTGTTTGCATAGCAGAACAACTCGCCATTTTTTAGCTCATTCTGTAGAAATCTATTAGTCCGGGGAGAACAAACAGGAATGGTTTCCCTAGTATTTAAAAAATTGTGAATAAAAAACTGTTTTGCAGGTCTGAAAAAGCTCATGAAGTAGAAAAAGGTTTGCGAATTTACAAAAAGTTCATGATTTAGGAGAAGTTCATGAATTTGAAAAACATGTCATCGATTTTGAAAAAAAATTATAAAATTGAGGAAAGTTCGTCAATTTTCAAAAATGTTCACTGATTTTGAAATATATTTTATTGATTTTGAAAAAAGTTCATGAATTTTAAAAATACATTGATTTTTATTAAAAAGTTCATCAATTTTGAAAACTACTTCATCAATTTTTTTAAAAAACATCAATTTTAAGAAAAGTTCATTGAAAAAAGTTCGCGAGTTTTTAAAAAGAAAAAAAAACCGCTAAAAGAAAAAGACAAATAGGTTCACGTTCATTATTTGAAGAAGGGTAAAAGAAGGTGTCTAGCACAAATGCAAAGTTGTCCAGGTGGTTACCGCGGTTCTACATAACCTGTGGGGGTGCGGGTTCAAATCTCCACAGTGCTCATATTTTGAAATGTTTTACAGAAAAGAAAAAAGAAGAATAAGAAAATGGAAAAAGAAATAAGGGTTGTGCATCCAATTGTGGGGGATGTAGAACAGGTGGGGTATCCCCTCCTATCAGGAGGGTCTTTTTTTTCCCTCAAGATGCTTGAAAAGTTGTCTATTGAAAAAATGTCACATAAACAAAAAAGAGTCGCTATTGACAATTTCTTCGGATTACCCAAAGTACTGAGAGCATCTCTAGCAGACCCCTATTCTGTGAAACTGTAAATGCAGTTTACAGTTCGCGCGGGGCTGTATATATAGGCTCAAAATCGCCGCGGCAGATTAGACTATATCCAAAACCGTAAAAAAATTAAAAACATGTTTCGCGCGAGAATTTTTTGCAAAAGCACGCTAAAAAGCATGTTTCGCGCGAGAATTTTTTACATCAAAGCTCGTCGGAGCTACGCGGGACTTACATTACCGCATCACTAGACAAAATGGAGCTCGTGCGGTAGCTGACCAGCGGCGGCGCTCAATCGGAGTCAGAGGAGTCGAGGTCGATGAAGAACTTCGCTTGCTCCGCCTTCATGAAGCGCATGTTCGCCTCCTTGGACGCGTGCGTCTGCGACGCCCGTCTGGAGGAACATCTGCTCGAGCTCGCGGCAGTGGCGCTCTTCGGCCTCCTCCTGCTCCCTTGCCGACAGTTCCAGGACGACGCGCTCGAGGTGCTCCTTTTGCCCCGGGGGAGGTAATCCTCGAGGCCGATCACGCCTCAACGCGGTGGCGCGTTGGCCTCGAGTTTGACGGCGCGCGGCCCGAGCTCCTCCGACTCTCTCTTCACAAGAGTGAGCCGCGAGCTTAAGGCGCCCGCGGACGTGCTCCCCGCGATAGAGGTGCCGGAGGAGGTGTGGTGGTGGCGGGTGAGCTCGTGCTCGAACTCGTCTAGCTCGCGGCGCTCAAACGCCGGTGGTGGCTGGCTACCGCGGTTGAGCCACCTTCATGTGCCCCGCTTGTGTGTGGCGTTAGATCTGGTGCGACGCCGGCGCTCCGCCTCATCCCAGAAGCTACCATAGCTATTCATGGCTTTTTCAGGCTCGCCGGAGGCGAGAAATCGGGCGGAGGTGGAGGGGAATCGCGGCGAAGGCGGATTGGGTTTGACCCGTATCCGTGCGGTGAAACCGTATATATACTGGTGCGGCGAGAGTTTTTGCGGACTGCGGTAAATTATTTACAGACCGGGGCGTGGATGTGGTTTCTATTCTAGCCAGAAAAATTGGTCAAACTCGTATACTCGTCGAAATTATACGAGTTCGACCCTTTTACGGGGTCTGCTAGAGATGCTCTGACTCAAAACAACAAAACGCTTTGTACGAATTGTTCTTGCACCGCTAAAAACGATTATCTTCATACGACCACCACACCATTTTTCTGGGAACCACCGGAGCAGCCGTGGCACATCCTCAGAAAATGGCACATCTATTTAAATAAATTAAAAAAGATAAAACCATCACTGCATAATTGAAAAAATGTACTAGACGATTGAGAAAAAGCAGAGTGGGTGACGCGGCGGCCGGCAGCCCATATGCGTCGCCGGGTGAGGACGACTCCACGCACCGGGGATACAACAAGGAGGAGACATCGGTTCGCCCAAAGATGCCGTTCCTTTGGCGCTGGGGAGGCGCGGACCCGCGGATCCCAATCCATCGCCAGCAGCAATGAAAACTCAGTCGGCATCCCCGCACTATCTGCGATGCACGGCTGAATCATTCCGAAATCGTGCCTTGTCGGGTCTCCAAGGAAAATGAAAAGAGAAACAGTGATGTGCCCGTCGCACTCCACTCTGCAGTAAACCGTGCTTGCTCAAACTCACAAAACTTCCCGTGCGCATAGAGGGAATATTCCCGGGCTATTTTTATTCCTATTCCAAAAGATTGACCAAACTGCACTAAAAAAATCGGCTCTGCTCAACAGAAAAAAGAAGAAGTAAATCCGTTGATCCCGTAAAGTTTTTACCGACCAACATGTACATAAATCACACAAAAAAGCACGTACATATGATCTCAAAAAACACATGTACATGAACACCAAAAATTGTCAGATGATATGTGCCACAGGTCTGCCACCCCATTCGGGAATATCCGTGGCACGATCCTTCTCCCTCATGCTGATAAGATCGCAGGTGCAGTGTGATCAGGGAGGCCGCCAGGTGTGCTCCGGGACGAAAGTGATATTTGTCCCCGGGGACACGTGTAGAAGTGCTGATCGATCAGACAATGTGTGGACCTCGTGGTACAGCGGGATAGCGACCTGCGCACAACCACCCCGTTTTTTCCAGGGACAACTTGTACTAGCGGTATTTGGACGCGGCCAACCTGTAGCGAGTTTTTTTGGATCCAGTGATTGGCCAATAGCGTCGACAGGGAGAGGGCCCACCTTTGCTCCTTTCGATTTTTACTACTCCGGTTTACATGTCGACGTTTGTTTTTATTGGTATATGTGTCTTCATCATTGGCCATAGGTACTGGCGAACTTTTTTTTCCTTTTGGCGTAAATCATTGGCGATAGTAAGAACGTGAAAAAAATTGAGCTATTTCCCATGTTATAGCATTTCTACTTTGATTAGACGGCAGTAAATATCTTCGCGTCTATAAACACGAGTTATACACCTTTTTCTAATAACTGGTTTTCTAATTTGTAAAAATAAGTGAAGAGAATACGTTAAATAAATATTTTATTGTTAACAAGGGATGATCATGGAGTTTGAGGTTTGTCTTAGGATTCAAGAAACCACTATGATGACTGCAGAAAACAAATGCAAAACAAAGCCTTAAACTCGGCGTATAAATGGGAATTAACAATTGGGTAGGCAACCCCTATCCATGGTGTTTTGTACTCAGTGGACAATCCAAAGATTTGTGTCCACTTTAACCTTCTTCGAGACCTCCCGAAATAGGATGTACTGAATTCTGTTCCGTTTTCGAAAAGTGGCGATGTGCATCATTCTTCAATTCCTGGTCCATTCACGACCAACGGAGGAGCATCTGAGGGCCAGGTGTACGAGCGCCCACCTCACAAGAGGTACAGACATGAGTACACGGTCTCGATTTTCCGCCGCTAATCATCAATCGACGTGTCTACCAAGTTTGTCGTGGCCATACATGTAGTCGATAGCAAATTTGACGGTTTCGGTGGTCGGCCTAGACTCACCTGTGGGCGACATATGTAAGAAGCATCTGACATACACCAGGCACACTAGGGGCCCTAGAGTTAGGTCTATGACACACAAGTACACAATCACTATTCAACTTCGGTGGTACATGCCCTTATCACTCTACTTAGAGATGAGGCAAAGTTAGGATCATGTAGCCATTACTTTGCCATGACATATGCAAAGTAGTTAGAAGTGGTAAAGTGTATAATGATCTATGGGCACTTAGGTTGAATTCTATTTTTATCTAGGTCTTACATCTTACTTATTTTGATCTAAAATTAAATCAAACAATTGCTAAGTTAATCATCTCTAATAAAACAAATTACTAGAACCCAAACTATTAGATTAAGATTTGTCATAGTACAATTTTATATGTCAAATAATTAGTACTATGAGACAACAAATTCTATATAACTACGCAGAGTATGTGAACCCGAGCTCACATGCTCCTCATGAACAGTAAAATCCAAAAAAAAAGTAAACAATTTTAAAAATCTGAACTTTTTTTTGTGATACTAGCAAGATGCCCATGCGTTGCACGGAACATCAAGATGCATTTGTATGAGTAGTTTATCTTGTGGGAGAAAATGATGAACGAGGGAAGGCCTTATTTGCAAATGTGGAGAGGGGTGTGGGTATCTTTTTGCAAAATTGCTATAGTTTCCTTCCTATTCATCGGATATAAATCGGATGGCCTATATTGCAGGATGACAGGCACATCATCATCACCAACTCTGTTTTTTATAAGAGTAGATAAATATTGATGGATGTTTTATCTACCTTCAAATATTTGTGATGAAATGACATTTGTGTAGGTCTAGGTAAAAAACGATGCTCCGAAAAGCCTATTGTTGGAAGCAGTTTAGAGATTTTTTTTCCAGACCTCGACAAATTTTATTTCATCATGAAAATTTACAAGATGTTAAAACTTTCATCAATATTTATCACATAAAAAATTAGAATTGTTTGAGATTCTTTACTATTTTTAGGATTTTACTGTTCATCAGGGAGCATGTGAGCTCGGGATCAAAACAGCACTTTCGATCCCAATATCCTCAACATGCAATCATGAAAAGAAATAAATTCATTCATTCTATTTCACGACTTATATTCACTAAATATTTTTACAACTATACAATAATAAAATAAAATAAATCATATGTATTTTTTATTTGAATTATCATATTGTTAATTCAGGTCATGCTCTATACAATCAAATATCATTGAATTATCTTGCACCTAATTCTCACCGCAACACACGGTGCTTTATCTAGTTTGCGTAGAAACTGGTAGATAAAGCACCATCTTAAAGATTGTGTTGATGCCCTAATAGCCTTAGCATATTTTAGATTGATGAAGGAGTACATCTGAAAGGTTCATCCTAAGACTTACCTGTTTTTTGCGAAGACTTTAATTTTGTTGTTGTTCGGGGACTTTTAACCCTGTGACTTTTCAATTTGCTACGTAACGCATGATCTTTTGTGATACTTCCGTTTTTGCTCAGTGATCATCAATGATAGGGTTGCATTAAGGGGAAACGAAAGAGCAGTTGATGTGTCTTGTTCTGAATTAATAGACGTTTTTGTTGGGTACTGTCTGAAGTGGCCCCATGCGTACCATTCTATGTTTCTGCAAGGTGAGCAGTGAGGTACTCCGATTGTAGCTTTGTAGAAAGGCGATCGAGCTCTATCAATCAACTCTATCTACACGTTACCACGAAAAAAGGAAGAAATAAAATACTGTCTGATGTGAGACATTTGCTCATGGAAGCGTAATTTTCTCCTTTATGTCTAGTGTAAATTGGTAGTACATGATGGCTACATGATGGCTACAAGTGTAAATTGATAGAAGCATGTGCAGTCCACTAGAAAAAAGGCGGACGAAGAAAGGGAAAACAATTTCTATCGCTCTCTATCTACCTACTAAGTACATATGCGTTTTCCGTCGGATTGTCAGAGTTTTCTCTTTTGGGTTACTCTTTACATAGGGTGAATTAAAATCTGAAACTTTGTACATGGCTAGTGCAGGTTTGCAAATGCGTCTTGGAGTTTTTTCTGCAATTTTCTGTCCTGCCAGTAGCCGGAGAACTACCGAAACCAGTGCTGGCCATTGTGTCTAAGGTGCAACCAGCCCCACCCTGGCACTATCGTGGCCGTGCATGTGACAACTCGTCCCCGCCCCGGTCGCAATCGTGCCCATCGCCGTCGTCCTAGCCGGTCATGATACTGGTCGCCACCATGCTGCAGCAGGCCAGCCTCTGTCAACAAATCGCCGCCGGACATGTGTCCCCGGCAAGGTTTGCTTAGGCCACACAAAACTACGTCACGGGAGATAGCCCTCGGGTCGACGGAAGGGGACGTCCGGGCCTTCCTCGCCTGAGGAATGATTCGCACCTTCGAGATCCCCTTTCTTTTCGGAGAAAGAAGTTTATTTTCGCATTTTTTTGAAGAACAAAAATCCACCTGTTTCCTCTCCTGGCTCTCCGTAAGGGCGCCGACGATTCACAGGTAGCAAGGGGTGTCAATCGAACAATGACATAGTGGAGTAGTATTGATTAGTACGACCTGATGAATATCCATTGCATGTTCAAGGGAATACGAAATTACTGCTAGTTTATTTTTTCCCGGTAATCAGGGGCTCCTTACGCTCAATCCCGTCGATCGTGCGCCCGGGAGGAGCACGGCCCAAATAAACAAGCAGGGGGAAACAAAAGGTTCTTTCGGCCCCTCCCCCACCCGGGCGAGTCCGTCACGTCGGAGCTGACAGGTCCGGCCCATCACCGACCCTACGGTTGTCCCACAAGAAGCCCTAATCTGGCTTTTTGCTAGGAACCCTAGCTCACTCACTCTCCTCTCTACCTCCGTCTTCGTCTCCTTCCTCTTTGATTCCGATCCAATCCGACGCAATATCGAGCTCCGGCAGCCACTCCAGCTTCGACCTCGACATCGGCGAGGAGCTGGCCCTCCGCATTGCCTTGGAGCGGTCCAAGGTGGACACTGAGGCCAGCCCCGGATCTGCCGCGTCGCATCTTGGAGCCGGTGCAGCTCAGAGCTGGCCCCTCCCGGGGCGCGCGCAGCTCCGCCCCCGCGCTATCCCCCTCCCCCTGGCCACTGCTCTGCACGGGCAGTGATGGGTGCTAGTGCCCGCACTACCGGCCCGCACGCGCACTCCTAAATCGGAGGTGTGCCCGCCAGTCGCGAGAGGCAGCGACAAGGGAGAGGGACGCAACGGAGTAGTCTGTGCGCTGCCGCCGCGGGTTGCCGGCTAACGAGGACGAGCGGCTCCTTGCTTGGGTCTACCTCGGTCGCTCACGACGGAGGAGACGAACGCTCGCCGCCTACGGGGGATGAACGCGAAGGCACTCCGACTTGCCGTAGAGCAGTCAGAGCGCGAGGCGAAGGAGGCAGCGGCGGAGGCGGCTCGGCTCGCCAAGTTGAAGTGGCAGCAGGACAGGGTTGTCCGTCGGATGAAGGGATTGATCCTCCTCTTCGACTCTGACTCCGACAATGGCGACGATCACAGCTCCACCTCGTCCTTCGACGACCAGGATCCTCTACCAGCCGCGGACGCCTACAGCTACGCTGGCGACCGGAAGGGGAAGGGCCCGGCGAGGAAGTGGCGAAGACGCTCCTCCTCCTATATTTTTATCATTTTTTTAGTTGTTGAACTTAAGAACTTGTCCGGCAATGAACTCTGATGACTGTTTTTGATGATGTACAGTTCGTTTATGAGCATTTGGTTGTCAGTTCAATGTAGATTTTGTTTTTGCGTTGTTTGGTCATGTAGAGCAGGTCTTATGTTGCATGTGTTGTATGGATATAGGGGTGTCATATATGAGGTAGGTGAATGTGGAGAGGAAAATTTGAGGCGTGACCGGTCAGTGCCCGCAGACACGCCTGGGTGCGTCCGCAGGCTTTGAGGGGTCGGATTTGCTGTCTGCGGCTATAGATGCTCTTGGTGCCGCCACCTATCTGCGCGGTGGATCTCGGCCCTTGCAGGTGGGAGGTCTCCTGCTTTATTTTAGGCGTTCTTTTGAGTCTGCTTAGGGTTTGTCCCCCTCCCCCCCATCCCATAATATAAAAGCATTTTTGCACTAGCATAGTGTCAAAAATGCTCTTATGTTATGGGACCGATGGAGTAGTTAGGAAGACAGGACGACGACGACTCCCTAAAGTTGGAATTAGATTCTCCCCGTCCAGCCCCTGTTCCGACGATGTGTCTAGCGCCACTGGAAGACATGTGGAGATTTATCTCCAATGGATCTCGCGGGATTCGTTCGGCATTTGTCTTTGATGGATCCAATTGGGTCCGGCCTTCGTTCAGCTATGTTCATATAATTTTAGGTTGAATCCTTCTGCTCTACGCTTCTTTTGGTTGTTGTTCTTGTGCGCTAGTCTTATTGGACCTTAGCATGATGATTTCTTGACTATCTAATACAACAAGGTTTTCCCGACAACAGTGAGGGAGGGGCGATGATGGCGGCGCGCCATTAGCTCGCTCCAGTGCTTATAGTCGTGGCTAAGTGGTCTCCGAGCCTAAATGTAGTTTTTACTTCTAGTATTTCTTATACTTCCTTAATAGATGATGAATAAACCAGAAGTTCACCCCGCAAGAAAAAAGGTCTCGTTACTAGTTCTTTATCCACCTACAACGTGTTAATCCTTTTAATAGAATACTCCCTCTGTTTTTTATACTATGCTTATAAAATTTGTTTGAAATCAAACTACACAAAGTTTAACTAAATTTATATTAAAAAATAGTAACATCTATGGTATTAAAGTTATATAGTATGAAAACTAATTTCGTGATGCATCTAATGATATTGATTTTATATTGTCAAAGTTGGTAATTTTTTCTATAAAGTTGGTCAAACTTTATGAAGTTTGACTTTAGATAAATTTTATATGCAGACTAAAAAGAAATCGAGAGAGTATATCTGATATTCACCACCCCAAATAATGAAACTGGCCTGCCCCAAAATTCTGTTTTTAACTTTGAGTGAAGTCTAAAGTGTGAGTCCCCTTTTAGAACAAAAGGAATAATGTAAGAATTTTAGAGGATATTCGATATCATTTGGAATAAAGGAATGTCTCAGCTGCATTCTTTTGAAATTCATATAGAATAACCTATGCCATAGGGATTTTGGAAGAAAACAAACATAAGGTTTTTTCTGCATAACATCCCAGCGATAGTTTTGGAGTTTTCTGCTGTTTTTATTCGCATAGAAGTCTATAACACATGGCATCTCAATTCCTACATATTTTCTATTTCCGCATTTGAAGTTGATATGTTCCAAACATGGCTTAAACATGAAATGTAAAATACTAAATAATGGCAGTATACAATAGTTTTGGTAAAAATCTGAGAAAACACACCCAAAGGGTATCTATTATCGATGAAATGGTAGCCGGTACAATGAAAAGCAATAAGACACAAAGCAACCAACCAAAACTAAAATTACATCAAAAATCATACGGGCCATCTTCATCCTTCGATTCTATGTTGCTTGCCGAACCATGAAAATCGCAATGAAGTAGCAGTAAGGGAAAGGGATTCCTGCAAACATTCTCGTCGTACCAGGTTTTGAAGACCGTAATAGTCACTTGTGCAAGAAACGAGACCTAATAACTGTTGAAGAAACATCGATTGGGGGCATCACACCATGTACCGAAAAGGTTGCAATTCTCCACCACCAGTCCAAAGGGGTGGAGAAATCAGGCCGTGCCGCAAAAACAAATAAAAAAGAAGTGTCCGTAATCACCACACCAAGATCCAACAAACTGCTTTGCTAGATTGACACACCAGCTACCAATATCTGAAGAGAGCCAACGTATTTAGCAACACATACTAGGCCCTTTGTCAGCACCGGCTCAGATGTTGTTCATGTAGGGAGAGACTGAAGAAAATTTCTTCCAATGGGGCATCACCGTCACCACCTCATCGACGCCGCCATGAAAAATGAAAACAAAGAAAAAATAAGGATCTACTAGAACTAAGAATAACAAAAAAGGCGGGTCCCCACTCCTTTGGCTGCCGACGAGATCGTGAGAGGGGAAAGAGAAGTTGGGCGTGGGGGCGTTGAGAAGATCTTAAAAAATCATACACTTATCCACATGCTACCAATAAGGAAAGTGGAACAATACCGATATCACCTTGCGTCCCCAAGATTGAGACATATAGCCATCCCTCAAATCAATGGAAATATATAATGTGCATGCGTGGAGGGAACTTGTGTGCCGGTGCACCCGATATGCAAAAATGACTTAGTAATTCGAGAAAAAGTCAAAAAGTCCTAAAGTTTATTTAAACATACATAACCAAATGTTGTACTTGTATAAAACATTTCGCAAAGTAATACCTTCCAGCGTATTGTGGGCGAGGAGAACCAAAATCAAGACTATATGCAAGTTACTATTCATTAGTTGTACTAGGAAATTTGTTTTTTTTTGGCCCGAGGTCAATGAAAGATTATTCCCATGGTAAACTTTTCATACGGATGAAAAAGTAGGTCAACTTTGTTTCAAAAATAGTTTTGGGATTTTTGACTATTACTGTGATTAATAAATTATTATTTTTCTTATCAGGTGCACCAGCACCCGAGTGCATCAAGATATTACCCATGTGCGTACACAAGTTTCTGTTTGGCATAAATGTTGGGTGCCAGCACCTCTAGCGACACACACACGTGTGTTTCGTGGGCGGTAGTACTCGCTAGGGTCTTGGCAAAGCGAGCATATTGCTGTGATGACGTGTCAACTGGTATGTGGCATAACATTGTCATAATTTATCTGTACTAATTTTAAAAAGAGCGAGTTGTCCGGCCTGAGGATCAACTTCGACAAGAGTGAGATGATATCTTGGGCTACTCCCAAGACGAGCGGCAGAGCATCGCGGATAGACTTAACTGCCAGTTTGGGTGCTTCCCCACGACCTATCTTGGGATACCCATTAGCGACACCAGGCTTACGGTGGCCGAGCTGCGCCCGCCGGTGGGGAAGCTTCAACACCGGATCGAGCCCTGGCAGGGACGGTGGCTTTCTAAAGCGGCCCGTACGGTTCTTATTAACTCGTCCCTTGCCAGCCTCCTCTTATTCATCATGAGCTTCTACAGCCTCCCGGAGACTCTTCATCACGAGATTGCCATCGTTCAGGGGCGATTTTACTGGGCCGGCGAGGGTGACAAGTAGAAATACCACATGGTCAAGTGGTCCGAGATCTGTAAACCCCGCGACCAGGGCGGCCTTGGGATCATGTCCTCCAAACGCATGAATATAGCCCTTTTGACTCGGTGGCTCTGGAGGATTAACAATGGTGATGGTGGCCTGTGGCTGCGCATTATTCAGCAGAAGTACCTCCGCGGACAGCCACTCGCCTTCTGTCAACGCTCTGGAGGCTCCTAGTTCTGACAATCTGTCATCCAGCTCCTCCCTGTCCTCCGGATAGGGACCTCGATTGAGATCGGGTCCGGCACCGCCACACTGTTCTGGTTTGATCGCTGGACTGGGGACGCACCCCTGGCGTCCCAGTTTCCGGTCCTGTTCTCCATCGCGGTGGCCCCCCAGATCTCCGTGGCAAATGCCCTTCTTGAGCTTGGGCGCCTTGTGTTCCGAAGGCCTTTTGGTCCTGCGGAGAATGCGGACTGGCAGGAATTGCTTGACTGTGTGGCTCTCCATGAGCCAGATCTCACGACTGACGATGACCGCGCCAGATGGCGCCTTGAACCATCCGGTCAATTCTTCACCAAATCTCTCTATCTGGCCATCGCCCCCTCGCCCGGTCATGAGGCGCTCTCATCTATTCGGGAGATTCGCCTCCCATTGAAGATTAAGATATTCCTGTGGTAGTGGATTCGTGGCCACCTACCATCTGGCATTGAGGTTCTGAAACGCAATGGCCCTGGGGATGGGTGCTGCCCACTCTGTGGGCTTGAAGAGGATTCGAACCATATCTTCTTCACCTGCGTGTCTGCGCAGTTCCTTTGGAGCTGTTTCCGCGAGATTGTGGGTGGAAGTTGGGATCATACCAACTTCCCTGCTCTCTTTGCCGAACTCCAGGCGATTCCCCCCGCATTACGCCGCATTAGGTGGCTGATCATCGGGGTCCTTGCCTGGACGCTGTGGACTGTTAGGAATAAACTTGTGATTCAGCGTATCCCTCTTCGTCGTGCTACTGACGCTTTGTTCAAATGGTCTGGTTACTTGCAGCTTTGGTGGCCGCTTAGCCGCCCCAGGGAGAGAGACGCCATCACCTCCATCATCACTCAGCTTCGCGCGATGGCTCTCCGACTGGCTTCCCCGCTCCCTCCACCACCACCTGAGCCAGATTAGCTCTGCGTCTTCGTCGCCGTTGCCACCGCCGCTTGTTGTATGTGCGTCCCTGGGTGTTTTGTTGGGCTTGTTGTGCTGTGCCCACAGCTGAATCTTTGTTGCGTGCGTGTTATGTTTTGTGCGTCTGTGTTGGACTTTCGTACGGTGGCGTTGGGTGTGTTCGTGTTTCGAATGGTACCTTGTGAACGTTGTGCTTGGTGGTTGCTTTATTTATAAAGCGGGGCGAAAGCCTTTTTCGGTAAAAGAGCGAGTTGCAAATATCTAATAAATCTCACCCATCACAACTATCCAACGGTCTAAATCGCTCCGGTGTTTATAGTGTTATAAGCATGTTTAGCACTAAATATATTTAGCACCCTTGACTAATTAATATCAGGCCTAGTAATTATATTCTACCTAATATTAATTAACGTGCAGTATTTCTTCCTAATACTATTTTGCAATACAATTAATATTTTGTCTAATATTAATGTGCATTGTACGTGCAAAATTACTAGTCTCTAGTAGTTTTCTTTTGCATGATAATACGTGTCTCATTCATATCATAAAGATCAAAGTACAAGTCACGTCAGGACCGACATGACAAAACTGAAAAGATAGAAGAACACCTCTGAGCGTGACACCAACGCCCGTCACCTGGCTGCGGCACCACCACGGCAGCCACCGAAGAAAAGAATGACGAATCACCTCCTCACCCAAGCTCGATGCGGCTCCATCACTGATACGCAGCTTTGCGGACCTTCAAGGTGGCTCACCAAAAGTGAAGCCCTTGCCGTTGCACAAATCAGACCGGGGCAACACCCCAAACATGACATCGAACTCCAGATCTGGCACTTTGATACGTCTCCAATGTATCTATAATTTACGAAGTATTCATACCATGTTTACAACAATTTTATACGGTTTTGGTGTGATTTGAATGGAATAAACCCGGATTGACGTTGTTTCAGCAGAACTACCGTGATGTTGTTTTTTGTGCAAAAATAGAAATTCTCAGAATGGGTTGAAACTTTTTGACGATTTTTTTGGAACAAAAGAGACACCTGAAACTTCATGAGAGGACTAGAACAACCACGAGGTTCCCATGAGCCACTTGGGCGCACCTAGGGGGTGACGGTGCCCAAGTTTCTCATGGGCCCATCTTAACTCCTTTTCGCGTGATTCCAGATCCAAAAATTCTTATAAATAGGGAAACCCCCAAAAATTAACCTAGAACTTCGACTCCACCGCCGCAAGCCTCTGTACCAAAGAGATCCCATCTGGAGCCCTGTTTCGGCACCCTGCCGGAGGGGGAAATTATCACCGCAGACCATCTTCATCATCCCGGCAGTCTCCATGACGAGGACGGAGTAGTTCACCCTCGGGGTTGAGGGTATGTACTAGTAGCTATGTGTTTGATCTCTCTCTCTCTCTCTCTCTCGTGTTCTCGTGTTCTTGATTTGGCACGATCTTGATGTACCGCGACTTTATTAATATAGCTGGATCATATGATGTTTCTCCCTCTGTACCTTGTTGTGATGAATTAAGTTTTCACCTTTGAGGTTTCACTATTATCGGATTGAATATTTTGAATTTGAGAACACTTAATGTATGCCTTGCATGTGGATACCCGTGATGAGAATGGGGTGTTCTATTGATTCACTTGATATATGTTTTGGCAATCAACTTGTGGATTCCCGCGGTGACATTGGGGTAATCTAGGCATACATGTTATTGCATATTTTCGTCCTACTTTCTCTGGTAGAAACTTTGGGGGCACTTTTTGAAGTTCTTTGTGTTGCATTGAATATTATGAATCTCAAGTTGTTTGATGCATATCATATAATCAACTCACGGATACTTGTGGTGACATTGGAGTATTTCACTACAGGAATCAGCTACTTTGCCATCTGCTACGGCAGACGGCAAAGGCATGGATGGCTGACGGCAAAGGTCTTTGCCGTCCGCCGTGGACGGCAAAAGGTGACGGCAAAGTAAGGTTCGGCAAAGAGGTACTTTGCCGTCTGCTTCGGGCGGCTGACGGCAAAGGAGCCTTTGCCATCAGCAGCGGACGGCAAAGAGTGCAGACGGCAATAAATGCGTTGTTACTCCGTTAGGTGGTTAACGGCAGGCCTTTGCCGTCCGCCACTGACGGCAAACTTCGGAAGGCCTTTGCCGTCCACCGAGTGATGTCAGCCGACGTCACTACACGGCAGGCCTTTGCCGTCCGCCGCCGACGGCAAAGCCTTTGCCGTCAGCCACTGTAGGCAAACTGACCAAATTGGTCAGCCTCCCAGGAAGCACAGTTGCCTGCCACGTGGCCTCTTTGCCGTCCGCTGCTGATGGCCAAGAGCCCTTTGCCGTCGGTGGCAGACGGCAAAGAGCCTGCATATTGTCTCTTTTTTCTGTTTTTTTCTTAATCCAACAATTTTCACAGCAAATATATATGACATATATAGATATATTTAACAGCAAACATATCACATATCCAGCACATAATTCCATATACATATGACATAGCAAAGTTTCATCAACATAGCAAGTTCCATCAAGTTCCATCCATACACATTGTTCCATATACATATTACATAGCAAAGTTTCATCAACATAGCAAGTTCTATCATAGCAAGCTAGATACAATGCAAAGTTTTAGCAAAGAAAAAGCAAGCACTCCATCATAGCAAGCTAGCTTTCATGAAGTGAGTGAAATCTGCAAAATGGTAAATAAGAAAGTTAGAAATAGGTGAATAGAACAAGAAGAAGACTAGAACAAGAAGTATATGTCATTTATGACCTAACTTAGGTGGAATGGATCATTTATGAGCCAACTTAGGTGGAATGGATCATTTATGAGCTAACTAAGTTGAAATGGGTTGTTTACGAGCTAACTTAGTTGAAATGGATCATTTATGAGCTAACTTAGTTGAAATGGGACGTTTATGAGCTAACTAAGGTGAAGGGCATCGTTTTTGAGCTAACTAAGGTGAAATGGATCGTTTTTGAGCTAACTAAGGTGAAATGGATCGTTTTTGAGCTAACTAAGGTGAAATGGATCGTTTTTGAGCTAACTTAGTTGAAATGGGTCATTTATGAGCTAACAAAGGTGAAATGCCACGTTTTTGAGCTAATTAAGGTGAAATGGATCGTTTTTGAGCTAACCTAGGTGAAATGGATCATTTAAGAGCTAATTTAGGTGAAATGGATCGTTTTTAGCTAACTTAGGTGAAATGGATCGTTTAGGAGCTACTCTAGGTAAATTGGGTCATTTTAGAGCTAACTTGGATAAACTGGATCATTTATAAGCTAACCTAGGTAAGATGGGTCATTTTGGAGCTAACCTAGGTGAAATGGGTCATTTTGGAGCTAACCTAGGTGAAATGGGTCATTTTAAAGCTAATGTAGGTAAAATGGATCATTTAGGAGCTTATCTATGTAAAATGGGTCATTTTAGAGCTAACTTGGATAAATTGGATCACTTATAAGCTAACTAAGGTAAAATGAGTCATTTTAGAGCTAACTTAGGTAAAATGGATCGTTTATGAGCTAACTAAGTTAATTATGCAATTTTTGACATAAGTAAGCTAAGTACATATCGTTTTAGAGCTAACTTAGGTAAAATGGATGGTTTATGAGGTCAGTAAGCTTATGAGGATGGATTGGTGGAGGAATTGGATTCTGAAAATTCTGAGGATGAAGTTGAGCTAACCTAGGTGAAATGGGTCATTTATGAGCTAACCTAGGTCAAATGGGTCGTTTATGAGGTAACCTAGGTGAAATGGGTTGTTTATGAGCTAACCTAGGTGAAATTGATCATTTTGGAGCTAACTTAGTTGAAATGGGTCTTTTATGAGCTAACTAAGGTGAAATGCCACGTTTTTGAGCTAACTAAGGTAAAATGTATCGTTTTTGAGCTAACTTGGATAAATTGGATCACTTGTAAGCTAACTAAGGTAAAATGAGTCATTTTAGAGCTAACTTAGGTAGAATGGATGGTTTATGAGGTCAGTAAGCTTATTAAGTCATTTTGAAGGAAAAGAAGCTAACTCTAGGTCATTATGGTAAGCATATTGGAGGAAATAAAGCTAAGTCTAGGTCTTTATGCATTTGTTAAGCAAAACACTAGAGAAACTTACCGTGATCACGGAGATGTAGGAGCGGGCTGGCTCGTGCCGGTAGCTGGAGAAGGAGCAGGCTGGCTCGCGCCGGTAGCTGGAGAAGGATCGTGCGATGCGTTTCTGGAGTTAAGCTGCACCAAATATCATTTCCAATGTCTCGTTAGCATTATGACACTCAAATGTTAAGACTAGCAAGTAATGTCCATTCAAATTAAACTCACCGTGCTCCCAGGAGCAATCACTGGCATCGGCGGAGCGGTCTGACCGGACTTCTCGCACACAGACTGCACATTTGATTTTCACAACAGAGTCATACTAGTTAGTAATGAGACTCAAATGTTAAGACTAGCAAGTAATCTGCAGAAGAAACTTACCACAAGGAGCTCATACATGGCCCTTGCCTGCATGTCATTCCGTGCCCTCTCCTCCTCCAACATCTTTGTCGTCCTCTCCTCCAACTCCCGCTGCTTCTCCGCCGCCTCCACCAGAAGTTTCTCCGTTCTATCTCTCTCACTCTCTATAGCAGCCTGCAACACCACTCACATGACCATTTGTAATCATTGACGGAAGCGCACAAAATGTAATGGAGAAAGATAGCTGAGTACGTATAACTAACCTTGAAGGCGAGTTGGACTGGCCGTTCACGAGGCCTTATCTCAGGAGCGGAGCTCGACTGGCGCGCCTTGATCTCCGGGAGAGTGCTAGGATAACGGATAAGTCCATCTCCCATGGCTATGGAGCCATGGGACCTCCCGCCACCAGATATCATCAGCAGCTCTGTATCAATGGGACCCTGGCTCGGGTTAAAGTCCTCCCCTTTCCTCGCCTTCCCCTGATCTCTATATTGCACGAGCTTGTCGTGGGCGGAGATGTTGGTGAAGTTCTTTGGATCATCGAGGTCAGACGCAGAGAATGCCTTGACTTTCTTGTAAGGGCCAGTGTGGGCCATGGCATACAGGTCGTACACCTCTGGCACCTTATCCGCCTTATTGTAGCGTGCCTGAAAGAGAGAAACAAAGTAAATTAGTAATTAAAGGGCTAAAGCTAGCATGATGAATGAATTGCATGAATCATGAAGCAAACCACATACCCAGTTCCGCCCATACTGAAATAAGTTGGAGCTGCCTTGGTGGTGTGGCACACCTTCCATTTGGGCACGTTTGTCCTTGGCATCTTTGTGGGTGGCCAGCCATTTTTTTGAGCACCACGCATTGACCAACACCTCCCAACAATCCATCCGATCCGCACACCATCTCGGAGGGGCCTAAGTTAGCAAATATAAACTTGAGCGCTACGGCTATGAATTACTAAATGAAGGAAGTAAGTACAAGGCCTTAAGAATTACCTTCATGTACTTCTCCTTACTCAAGAACTTATCGCGGCACTCCTGCTTGGGCTTCTTGATACCACGCCCGGCGTAGTAGTATCGAACAGCCTGCACCCGAACCTCATGCCGTAAGTTCTGAAGTAGGCGCTTGCATAATCTGTCCTGGAATTATCAACGTCAGGAAAATGTTCTTTCTTTGCATAATCTGTCTGGGGGGGGGGGAGATTGAGTGGAAATACAAATACGAGCCAACAACTGTATTGGGCTGCTGTCATACCAAACACACTGAACCCATCCGTGCTGATGCCGACTCGAGGATGCCTCGGATCTGCCGCTTTGTCAGCATGTAATTCATCAAACTTTTTCCACGCAACACCATCCGATGTGTGTACCATCATCAGATTCTCATCTGCATCTAGTTCGGTTCTTTTGCCTGTTTTGTGCCATGTCATCTGTCTGGCTGTCTCTTCGACCATGAAAAGACGTTGAAGTCTTGGTACGATTGGCATATACCGAAGAACACTAACGGGGATTTTGGTCTGTGTCTTCTCACCCATACCGTTGTCTACCACAATATACCTGGAAGACTTGCAAATGGGACAATAGTTCAAGTCCGCATAGTCAAGCCTAAATAAGGCACATCCTTTCTCACAGGCATGTATCTTCTCATAGGGCATCTTCAGTGCATGGAGGATTTTGTCCGACTGGTACAGGTTTGTAGGCATTACATGGCCTTTGGGTAGAAAGCGTCCAAATACTGTCATAATTGCGTCATAGCATTCTCTGCCCAAGTTGAACTGAGCCTTCAGAGCCATTACTTGTGAGATGGCATCCAACTGACAAAGCTCAGTGTGCTCGTGGAGCGGACGTTTTGAAGACTCCAACATTTCATTGAAGGCCTTTGCAGATTCCTCCATCTCCTCATCCGAATCCCGAGCATCATCATAGTCTTGCACCATGTTTTCCATCCCGGTACCATGCTCGTCGGTGCGACGACGATCCACCTCAGCTCGGTCACGTTGGGCAGACTCACCATGTAATGTCCACACCGTATAATCGGGCGTAAAACCACTCTTCTGCAGGTGTTTGCCCATTTCAGCCTCTGTCTTCTTTTCCCAATTGCCGCACCGGAAACAGGGGCACCAGGTTTTCTTTTGGCCATTTGCAAATGCGGCTTGCACAAACCCCTTGGTTTTTATGAACCATTCAGCGCTCCATTTGTTCTGACCAGTGTGACCGGTATACATCCACGCACGGTCACTCATCTTGACTTTCAGAGCTACTGGACACACAACAATTATATATGTAATTCACCATGTATATATTCATCAGTTGATCTACTTTGTCAATTTTATTACGTCCATGCAACCTACACTCTAATAGGTAATGATAGGTCCTAATCCCACCCGTGTATGTGTAGATTGGGTTCAAATTCCCATGCTATGCCCCGTATCCGACGCAAAATTTCGGCAGCACCTCCCCGCTGTTCTCCTGATACACGTCTCTGCAATAAACAGAGAGGATGTGTACCCGGAGAACAACAGGGGAGGCACTGACGAAATTTATGCGTTGGATCCGGAGCAAAGCATATGAGAAAACGAACCCAATCTACACATACTCGGGCTGTCCATGGATAGCGTTGGACAATTCGAAAGAATCAAGGTTACAAATATGCAAATGCATGCATATTTATAACTATGACGCTTTCGAACGGGAGACACATATTGGTTACGCATACTGATGATTCAAAACACATATATAGCTAGCTATCAAGTTTCATCGGAATAGATCAAATAATTAATGGGGGAGGAGGACTTGTCATTTGTGCTCACCCACGAACGAAGGGGCAGAGCTCGTCAAACGCACGGCGAGGTCGTCGAACACCAAACCTCGCAGCGATGAAACAACTACACATTTAAAACTACACGATCAATACAATTATATATGATGCTTTTCATAACAAAATCGAAAAATATATGACCTAACTAATAATTCACAAATATATGACCCCGTCGGCCTCTGGAAGGCCAAAGAACACCTTTTCGGGAGGTGTCGGGGGTCGGGGTGTCCTGTCGGTGTCGGGGTCGGGGTGCTGTTTCGGGGTCGGGGGGTCGGGGTGTCGTGTCGATGTCGGGGTAGTGCCGTGTCGGTGTCTGGGTGTTGTTTCGGGGTCGGGGTGTGGTGTGGTGTCGGGTCAGGTCGTGTCGGGGTCGGGTGTCGTCAGTCGGCGGTGGTCGGGTGTCGGGGTCGTTCGGGGTCGGGTCGTCTCGGGGTCGGGGTGTCGGTCGGGGTCCGGGTCGGTCGGGTCGGGGTCTCGGGGCGGTCTCGAAGATCGCGGTTCGTTCGGGTGCCGCCGTGTCCGAGTCGACCAGCTCAGGGTCGTGTTCGATGCGGGTAGTGCCCTGTCGATCGCGTGTGTTTCGGGTCGGTGTGTCGGGTCAGATGGCGTCAGCTCGGTGTCGGCGTGTCGTCAGGCCGGGCGTCGGGGTGTGGGTCAGGCTCGGGGTCGGGTGTCGGGGTCGGGGTCGGGTCGGCGTGTCGGGGTCGGGGTCTCGGTCGGGCGTGCGGGGTGTCGGGGGTCCGTGTCGGGTCGGGTTTTTTCTTTTTTTCTTTTCTTCTTCTTCTTCCTTTCTTCCTTTCTTCCTTCTTCTTCTTCTTCTTCTTCTTCTTCTTCTTCCTCCTCCTTTCCTTTTTCCTCTTCTTCTTCTCCTCCTCTCCTCTTTTTTCTTCTTCTTCTTCCTCTTCTTCTTTTTTCTTCTCCTCCTCCTCTTCTTCTTCTCCTCTCCTCTTTTTCTCTTCTTCTTCTTCCTAAAACTAAACTAAACCTAAACCTAAAACTAAAAAAACAGAAAAAGGAAAAAAACTAAATCTAAACCTAAAACTAAACTAAAACTAAACCTATAAACCTAAAAAATCCTAAAACTAAAACTAAATCTAAACTAAACATAAACCTAAAACTAAAAAAACAGAAAAAAGGAAAAAAAGGAAGAGAAGCTCACCTGTGGAGAGGGGGCGGGCGGCCTGGGGCGGCGGAGGAGGGGCGGGGCGGCCTGGGGCGGCGGGGCGGGGGCGCCGGGGGCGGCGGGGCGGCGGGGCGGGGGGCGCTGGGGCGGCGGCGAGGTGGTCGGGCGACGGGGCGGCGGCGAGGGGAGAGAAAGAGATGGAGAGGGGCGGGGTGGGGCGGCCGTTAACGTTAGTGGGGCCCTCCCTTTTTGTCGTCCGCCCCCTTTGCCGTCCGCCTTTTTGCTCTTTGCCGTCCGCTAGCGGACGGCAAAGAGGGGGGCCGTTAGGTTTTTTTTGCAGCTCGTCAGTGGGGGCCCCTCCCTCTTTGCCGTCCGCTAGCCGACGGCAAAGAATCTTTGCCGTCTGCTAGCCGACGGCAAAGAACTGGCTGATGGCAAATTATGTCTTTGCCATCAGCCAGTTCTTTGCCGTCTGCTTTTTGGGTAGCTGATGGCAAAGAGCTTCTTTGTCGTCTGCTAGCTGACGGCAAAGAGCTGGCAGATGGCAAAGTAGCTGATTCCAGTAGTGTTTAGGTGACATTAGAGTTGGTTGATGTGTATCATATGGTGCTATTTTAGTATGAACTCTAGGGCTGTTTGTGACACTTATAGGGATGACTCAATAGATTGATCGGAAAAGTTAACTTTGAGGTGGTTTCCTACCCTACAACAATTTCATCTTATGTTTTCTGCTAGATAAGAACTTTGGAGTGATTCTTTGTCGCGTGTTGAGAGATTGTTATATGATTCAATTATGTTAGCATTGTTGAGAGATTGCACTAGTGAAAGTATGAACCCTAGGCCTTGCTTCCAAGCTTTGCAATACCATTTGTGCTCCGTTTTATCACTTGCTACCTTACTGTTTTTTTATTTTTTAGACTATAAAACCTATATCTACTATCCATACTACACTTGTATCACCATCTCTTCGCCGAACTAGTGCACCTATACAATTTACCATTGTTTTGAATGTGTTGGGGACACATGAGATTTCTTGTATTTGATTGCAGGGTTGTTTGAGAGAGACCATATTCATCCTACGCCTCCCACGGATAGATAAACCTTAGGCCATCCACTTGAGGGAAAATTACTACTGTTTTACAAAACTCTGTGCTTGGAGTGTTGGGGAACGCAGTATTTCAAAGAAAATATCTACGATCATGCAAGATCTATCTAGGAGATGCATAGCAACGAGAGGGAAGAGTGTGTCTGTTGGGGAACGCAGTAATTTCAAAAAAATTCCTACGCACACGCAAGATCATGGTGATGCATAGCAACAAGAGGGGAAGAGTGTTGTCCACGTACCCTCGTAGACTGTAAGTGGAAGTGTTATGACAACGCGGTTGATGTAGTTGTATGTCTTCACGATCGACCGATCCTAGTACCGAAAGTACGACACCTCCACGATCTGCACACGTTCGGCTCGGTGACGTCCCACAAACTCACGATCTATCAGAGTGTCGAGGGAGAGCTTCATCAGCACGACAACATGATGATGGTGATGATGATGCTACCGAAACAGGGCTTCGCCTAAGCACCACTACGATATGACCGAGGTGGATTATGGTGGAGGGGGGCACCGCACACGGATGGAAACAATCAACTTGTGTGTTCTAGGGTGCCCCTGCCCTTGTATATAAAGGAGCAAGGGGGAGCCCGGTCGGCCCTTGGGGCGCGCCAGGAGAGGAGTCCTCCTCCTAGTAGGAGTAGGACTCCCCTTTCCTACTCCTACTAGGAGGGGGAAAGGAAGGAGGAGAGGGAGAAGGAACGGGGGCGCCCCCTTCCCTAGTCCAATTCGGACCAGAGGGGGAAGGGGCGCGGCCTGCCCTGGCCGACCTTCTCTCTCCACTAGGACCCATGTGGCCCATTAGTTTTCCGGGGGGGGGGTCCGGTAACCCTCTGGTACTCCAGTTTTCTCTGAAATCACCCAAAACACTTCCGGTGTCCGAATATAGCCGTCCAATATATCAATCTTTCTATCTCGACCATTTCGAGCGTCATGTCTGTGATCATATCTGGGACTCTGAACTACCCTCGGTACATCAAAACACATAAACTCATAATACCGATCGTCACCAAACGTTAAGCGTGCGGACCCTACGGATTCGAGAACTATGTAGACATGACCGAGCCATGTCTCCGGTCAATAACCAACAGCGGAACCTGGATGTTCATATTGGCTCCCACATATTCTACAAAGATCTTTATCGGTCAAACCGCATAACGATATACGTTGTTCCCTTTGTCATCGGTATGTTACTTGCCTGAGATTCGATCGTCGGTATCTCAATACCTAGTTCAATCTCGTTACCGGTAAGTCTCTTTACTCGTTCCGAATGCATAATCCCGTAACTAACTCATTAGTCACATTGCTTGCAAGGCTTATAGTGATGTGCATTACCGAGAGGGCCCAGAGATACCTTTCCGACAATCGGAGTAACGAATCCTAATCTCGATCCATGCCAAATCAACAAAAACCATCGAAGACACATGTAGAGCACCTTGTTAATCACCCAGTTACGTTGTGACGTTTGGTAGCACACAAAGTGTTCCTCCGGTATTCAGGAGTTGCATGATCTCATAGTCATAGGAACATGTATAAGTTATGGAGAAAGCAATAGCAACAAACTAAACGATCATCATGCTAAGATAACGGATGGTCAAGTCAATCACATCATTCTCTAATGATGTGATCCCGTTAATCAAATGACAACTCATGTCCATGGTCAGGAAACATAACCATCATTGATTCAACGAGCTAGTCAAGTAGAGGCATACTAGTGACACTCTGTTTGTCTATGTATTCACACATGTACTAAGTTTCCGGTTAATACAATACTAGCATGAATAATAAACATTTATCATGATATAAGGAAATATAAATAACAACTTTATTATTGCCTCTAGGGAATATTTCCTTCAGTCTCCCACTTGCACTAGAGTCAATAATCTAGTTCACATTGTCATGTGATTTCACACCAATAGTTCACATCTTTATGTGATTAGTTCACATCTTCATGTGACTAATACCCAAAGGGTTTACTAGAGTCAATAATCTAGTTCACATCGCTATGTGTTTAACACCCAAAGAGTGATCATGTTTTGCTTGTGAGAGAAGTTTAGTCTACGGGTCTGCAACATTTAGATCCATATGTATTTTGCAAATTTCTATGTCTACAATACTCAGCACGGAGCTACTCTAGCTAATTTCTCCCACTTCAATATGTATCTAGATCAAGACTTAGAGTCATCTAAATCAGTGTCAAAGCTTGCATCGAGGTAACTCTTTACAACGAACTCTTTGTCACCTCCATTACCGAGAAACATTTCCTTATTCCACTACGGATATTTTTGACCGTTGTCCAGTGATCCACTCTTGGATCACTATTGTACCCTCTTGCCAAACTTATGGTGAGGTACACAATAGGTCTGGTACACAACATAGCATACTTTATAGAACCTATGACTTAGGCATATGGAATGACTTTTCATTCTCTTTCTATTTTCTGCCGTGGTCAGGTTTTGAGTGTTTACTCAACTTCACACCTTGCAACACAGACAAGAACTCCTTCTTTGACTATTCCATTTTGAACTTCTTCAAAACTTTATCAAGGTATGTGCTTTGTGAAAGTCCAATTAAGCGTCTTGATCTATCTCTCTAGATCTTGATGCCTAATATATAAGCAGCTTCACCGAGGTCTTTCATTGAAAAACTCCTTTCAAAAACTCCTTTATGCTTTCCAGAAAATTCTACATTATTTCCGATCAACAATATGTCATTCACATATACTTATCAGAAATGTTGTAGTGCTCCCACTCACTTACAGGCTTCACCGCAAGTCTGTATAAAACCATATGCTTTGATCACTTTATTAAAGCATATATTCCAAGTCCGAGATGCTTGCACCAGTCCATAGATGGATCGTTGGAGCTTGCTCACATTGTTAGCACCTTTGGGATCGACAAAATCTTCTGGTTGCATCATATACAACTCTTCTTTAAGAAATCTATTAAGGAATGCAGTTTTGACATCCATTTGCCAGATTTCATAAAATGCAGCAACTGCTAACATGATTCGGACAGACTTATAAGCATCAATACGAGTGAGAAAAATTCATCGTAGTCAACACCTTGAACTTGTCAAAAACATTTTGCGACAATTCAAGCTTTGTAGATAGTAACACTACTATCAGCATTCGTATTCCTCTTGAAGATCCATTTATTCTCAATGACTCACCGATCATCAGGCAAGTCAATCAAAGTCCATACTTTGTTCTCATACATGAATCCCATCTCAGATTTCATGGCGCCAAGCCATTTTGCGGAATCTGGGCTCTTCATCGCTTCCTCATAGTTCGTAGGTTCGTCATGGTCTAGTAACATGACTTCCAGAACATGATTACCATACCATTCTGGTGTGGACCGTACTCTGTTTGACCTACGAGGTTCGGTAGTAACTTGATCTGAAGTTTCATGATCATCATCATTAGCTTCCTCACTAATTGGTGTAGGAATCATTGGAACTGATTTCTGTGATGAACTACTTTCCAATTCGGGAGAAGGTACAATTACCTCATCAAGTTCTACTTTCCTCCCACTCACTTCTTTCGAGAGAAACTCCTTCTCTAGAAAGGATCCATTCTTAGCAACTAATATCTTGCCTTCGGATATGTTATAGAAGGTGTACCCAATAGTTACTTTTGGGTATCCTATGAAGACGCACTTCTCCGATTCGGGTTTGAGCTTATCAGAATGAAACTTTTTCACATAAGCATCTCAACCCCAAACTTTAAGAAATGACAGCTTAGGTTTCTTGCTAAACTGCAGTTCATACGGTGTCATCTCAACGGATTTAGATGGTGCCCTATTTAACATGAATGCAGATGTCTCTAATGCATAACCCCAAAACGATAGTGGTAAATCGGTAAGAGACATCATAGATCGCACCATATCCAATAAAGTACGATTACAACGTTCGGACACACCATTATGCTATGGTGTTCCAGGTGCGTGAGTTGCGAAACTATTCCACATTGTTTCAAATGAAGACCAAACTCGTAACTCAAATATTCACCTCCGCGATCAGATCGTAGAAACTTTATTTTCTTGTTACGATGATTTTCCACTTCACTCTGAAATTCTTTGAACTTTTCAAATGTTTCAGACTTATGTTTCATTAAGTAGATATACCCATATCTGCTCAAATTATCTGTGAAGGTCAGAAAATAATCATACCCGCCGCGAGCCTCAATACTTATCGGATCACATACATCAGTATGTATTATTTCCAATAAGTCAGTTGCTCGCTCCATTGTTCCGGAGAACAAAGTCTTAGTCATCTTTTGGCTTCAATATTATGAATATGTGTATTACTATGTTCGAGATTCAATAAACCATTTATATTGAGTGTATGACCATAGAAGGTTTTATTCATGTAAATAGAACAACAATTATTCTATGACTTAAATGAATAACCGTATTGCAATAAATATGATCCAGTCATATTTATGCTCAGCGCAAACACCAAATAACATTTATTTTAGGTTCAACACTAATCCCAAAGGTAAAGGGAGTGTGCGATGGTGATCTTATCAACCTTGGAATCACTTCCAACTCTCATCATCACCTCGCCCTTAACTAGTCTCTGTTTATTTTGCAACTCCTGTTTCGAGTTACTACGCTTAGCAACTGAACCAGTATCAAATACTGAGGGGTTGCTATAAACACTAGTAAAGTACACATCAATAACATGTATATCAAATATACCTTTGTTCACTTTGCCATCCTTCTTATCCGCCAAGTATCTAGGGTAGTTCCACTTCCAGTGACCATTTCCTTTGCAGTAGAAGAACTCAATTTCAAGCTTGGGTCTAGCTTTGGGCTTGTTCATGGGAGTGGCAACTTGCTTTCCATTCTTCTTGAAGTTCCCTTTCTTTCCCTTGCCCTTTTACTTGAAACTAGTGGTCTTGTCAACCATCAACACTTGATGCTTTTTCTTGATTTCTACCTTCGCCAATTTCAGCATCGCGAAGAGCTTTGGGAATCGTTTCCATTATCCCTGACATATTATAGTTCATCACTAAGTTCTAGTAACTTGGTGATAGTGACTAGAGAACTCTGTCAATCACTATCTTATCGGGAAGATTAACTCCCACTTGATTCAAGTGATTGTAGTACTCAGACATTCTGAGCACATGCTCACTCGTTGAGCTATTCTCCTCCATCTTGTAGGCAAAGTACTGTCAGAGGTCTCATACCTCTTGACATGGGCATGAGTATGAGATACCAATTTCAACTCTTGGAACATCTTGTATGCTCCGTGGCGTTCAAAACATTTTTGAAGTCCCGGTTCTAAGCCATAAAGCATAGTGCACTAAACTATCAAGTAGTCATCATACCGAGCTTGTCAAACGTTCATAACGTCTGCATCTGCTCTTGCAATAGGTCTGTCACCTAGTGGTGCATCAAGGACATAATTCTTCTGTACAACAATGAGGATAATCCTCAGATCATGGACCTAGTTCGCATCATTGCTACTATCATCTTTCAACATAGTTTTTTCTCTAGGAACATATCAAAAAAACGGGGAGCTACATCGCGAGCTATTGATCTACAACATAGTTATGCAAATACTATCAGGACTAAGTTCATGATAAATTAAAGTTCAATTAATCATATTACTTAAGAACTCCCACTTATATAGACATCCCTCTAGTCATCTAAATGATCACGTGATCCAAATCAACTAAACCATGTCCGATCATCACGTGAGATGGAGTAGTATTCAATGGTGAACATCATTATGTTGATCATATCTACTATATGATTCACGCTCGAACTTTCGGTCTCCAGTGTTCCGAGGCCATATCTACATATGCTAGGCTCGTCAAGTTTAACCCGAGTATTCTGCGTGTGCAAAACTGACTTCCACCCATTGTATGTGAATGTAGAGCTTATCACACCCGATCATCACGTGGTGTCTCGGCACGACGAACTGTCGCAACGGTGCATACTCTGGGAGAACACTTATGCCTTGAAATTTAGTGAGAGATCATCTTATAATGCTACCACCGAACTAAGCAAAATAAGATGCATAAAGGATAAACATCACATGCAATCAATATAAATGATATGATATGGTCATCATCATCTTGTGCCTTTGATCTCCATCTCCAAAGCACCGTCATGATCACCATCGTCACCGGATTGACACCTTGATCTCCATCAAAGCATCGTTGTCGTCTCACCAACTATTGCTTCTACGACTATCGCTACTGCTTAGTGATAAAGTAAAGCAATTACATGGCGAATGCATTTCATACAATAAAGCGACAACCATATGGCTCCTGCCAGTTGCCGATAACTGTGTTACAAAACATGATCATCTCATACAATAAAATTTAGCATCATATCTTGACCATATCACATCACAACATGCCCTGCAAAAACAAGTTAGACGTCCTCTACTTTGTTGTTGCAAGTTTTACGTGGCTGCTATGGGCCGAGCAAGAGCCGTTCTTACCTATGCATCAAAAACCACAATGCGGTATAGTGATTGCTTTTTGATCTTCAGAAAGAACCATGTTCATTGAATCCGATTCAACTAAATTTGGAGAAACAGACACCCACTAGCCACTTGTGTGCAAAGCACGTCGGTAGAACCAGTCTCGCGTAAGCGTACACGTAATGTCGGTCTGAGCCACTTCATCCAACAATACCGCTTAATCAAGAATCAACTAGTGACGGCAAGCAATATGTATATACCCACGCCCACAACTCCTTTGTGTTCTACTCGTGCATATAACATCTACGCATAGACCTTGCTCGAATGCCACAGTTGGGGAACGCAGTAATTTCAACAAATTTCCTACGCACACGCAAGATCATGGTGATGCATAGCAACGAGAGGGGAAGAGTGTTGTCCATGTACCCTCGTAGACCGTAAGTGGAAGCGCTATGACAACGCGGTTGATGTAGTCGTGAGTCTTCACGATCGACCGATCCTAGTACCGAAAGTACGACACCTTCGCGTTCTGCACACGTTCGGCTCGGTGACGTCCCACGAACTCACGATCTAGCAGAGTGTCGAGGGAGAGCTTTGTCAGCACGACGGCGTGATGATGGTGATGATGATGCTACCGGAACAGGGCTTCGCCTAAGCACTGCTACGATATGCTCGAGGTGGATTATGGTGGAGGGGGGCACCGCACACGATTGGAAACAATCAACTTGTGTGTTCTAGGGCGCCCCCTGCCCCGTATATAAAGGAGCAAGGGGGGAGGCCGGCCGGCCCTTGGGGCGCGCCAGGAGAGGAGGAGTCCTCCTCCTAGTAGAAGTAGGACTCCCCTTTCCTACTCCTACTTGGAGGGGGAAGGAAGGAGGAGAGGGGGAAGGAAAGGGGGCGCCGCCCCCCTTCCCTAGTCCGATTCGGACCAGACGGGGAGGGGGCGCACAGCCTACCCTGGCCGGCCCTCTCTCTCTCTCTCCACTAAGGCCCATGTGGGCCATTAGTTCTCCCGGGGGGTTCCGGTAACCCTCCGGTACTCCGGTTTTCTCCAAAATCACCCAGAACACTTCCGGTGTCCGAATATAGCTGTCCAATATATCAATCTTTATGTCTCGGCCATTTCGAGACTTCTCGTCATGTCCGTGATCATATCCGGGACTCCGAACTACCTTTGGTACATCAAAACACATAAACTCATAATACCAATCGTCACCGAACGTTAAGCGTGCGGACCCTACGGGTTCGAGAACTATGTAGACATGACCGAGACACGTCTTCGGTCAATAACCAATAGCGGAACATGGATGTTCATATTGGCTCCCACATATTCTACGAAGATCTTTATCGGTCAAACCGCATAACGATATATGTTGTTCCCTTTGTCATCGGTATGTTACTTGCCCGAGATTCGATCGTCGGTATCTCAATACCTAGTTCAATCTCGTTACCGGTAAGTCTCTTTACTCATTTCGTAATGCATCATCCCATAACTAACTCATTAGTCACATTGCTTGCAAGTCTTATAGTGATGTGCATTACCGAGAGGGCCCTGATACGTCTCCAACGTATCTATAATTTTTGATTGCTCCATGCTATATTATCTACTGTTTTGGGCAATAATGGGCTTTATTATCCACTTTTATATTACGTTTGGGACTAACCTATTAACCGGAGGCCCATCCCAGATTTGCTGTTTTATGCCCATTTCAGTGTTTCGAAGAAAAGGAATATCAGACGGAGTCAAAACGGAACGAAATCAACTGGAGAAGTTATTTTTGGAAGGAAACACACCTGATGAACTTGGACCCCACGTCAGGGGAGACACGAGGTGCTCACGAGGGTGGGGGTGCCCCCCTAGGGCGCGTCCCTGTCTCGTGGGACCCCCGTGGCTCCTTCGACGTCCTCCTTGCACCCATATATACCCACGTGACCTAAAACTTCCAGAACGCACAATAGATCGGGAGTTCCGCCGCCAGAAGCCTCCGTAGCCACCGAAAACCAATCTAGACCTGTTCCGGCACCCTGCCGGAGGGGGAAATCCCTCTCCGGTGGCCATCTTCATCATCCCGGTGCTCTCCATGACGAGGAGGGAGTGGTTCTCCCTCGGGGCTGAGGGTATGTACCAGTAGCTATGTGTTTGATCTCTCTCTCTCTCTCTCGTGTTCTTGAGATGATACGATCTTGATGTATCACGAGCTTTGCTATTATAGTTGGATCTTATGTTTCTCCTCCCCCTCTTCTCTCTTGTAATGAATTGAGTTTCCCCTTTGAAGTTATCTTATCGGACTGAGTCTTTAAAGATTTGAGAACACTTGATGTATGTCTTGCCGTGGATATCTGTGGTGACAATGGGATACCACGTGCCACTCGATGTATGTTAAGGTGACCAACTTGCGGGTTTCGTGACATTGGGAACCTATGCATAGGGGTTGGCACACGTTTTCGTCGTGATTCTCCGGTAGAACTTTGGGGCACTCTTTGAGGATCGATGTGTTGGTTGAATAGATGAATCTGAGATTGTGTGATGCATATCGTATAATCATACCCACGGATACTTGAGGTGACATTGGAGTATCTAGGTGACATTAGGGTTTTGGTTGATTTGTGTCTTAAGGTGTTATTCTAGTACGAACTCTAGGGCTGTTTGTGACACTTATAGGAATAGCCCAACGGATTGATTGGAAAGAATAACTTTGAGGTGGTTTCGTACCCTACCATAATCTCTTCATTTGTTCTCCGCTATTAGTGACTTTGGAGTGACTCTTTGTTGCATGTTGAGGGATAGTTATGTGATCCAATTATGTTAGTATTGTTGAGGGAACTTACACTAGTGAAAGTATGAACCCTAGGCCTTGTTTACCATCATTGCAATACCGTTTACGCTCACTTTTATCACTTTCTACCTTGCTGTTTTTATAATTTCAGATTACAAAAACTATTATCTACTATCCATATTGCACTTGTATCACCATCTCTTCGCCGAACTAGTGCACCTATACAATTTACCATTGTATTGGGTGTGTTGGGGACACAAGAGACTCTTTGTTATTTGGTTGCAGGGTTGCTTGAGAGAGACCATCTTCATCCTACGCCTCCTACGGATTGATAAACCTTAGGTCATCCACTTGAGGGAAATTTGCTACTGTCCTACAAACCTCTGCACTTGGAGGCCCAACAACGTCTACAAGAAGAAGGTTGTGTAGTAGACATCAGGCCCAGAGATACCTTTCCGACAATCGGATTGACAAATCCTAATCTCAATCCATGCAAACTCAACAAACACCATCGAAGACACCTGTAGAGCACCTCTATAATCACTCAGTTACGTTGTGAAGTTTGGTAGCACACAAAGTGTTCCTCCGGTATTCGGGAGTTGCATGATCTCATAGTCATAGGAACATGTATAAGTTATGGAGAAAGCAATAGCAACAAACTAACCGATCATCGTGCTAAGCTAATGGATGGGTCAAGTCAATCACATCATTCTCTAATGATGTGATCCCGTTAATAAAATGACAACTCATGTCCATGGTCAGGAAACATAACCATCATTGATTCAACAATCTAGTCAAGTAGAGGCATACTAGTGACACTCTGTTTGTCTATGTATTCACACATGTACTAAGTTTCCGGTTAATACAATACTAGCATGAATAATAAACATTTATCATGATATAAAGAAATATAAATAACAACTTCATTATTGCCTCTAGGGCATATTTCCTTCACCTCATAGTTCGCAGGTTCGTCATGGTCAAGTAACATGACGTCCAGAACAGGATTACCATACCACTCTGGTGCGGATCTTACTCTGGTTGACCTACGAGGTTCGGTAGTAACTTGATCAGAAGTTTCATCATCATCATCATTAATTTCCTCACTAATTGGTGTAGGAATCACTGGAACTGATTTCTATGATGAACTACTTTCCAATAAGGGAGAAGGTACAATTACCTCATCAAGTTCTACTTCCTCCCACTCACTTCTTTCGAGAGAAACTCCTTCTCTAGAAAGGATCCATTCTTAGCAACGAATATCTTGCCTTCGGATCTGTGATAGAAGGTGTACCCAACAGTATCCTTTGGGTATCATATGAAGACACATTTCTCCAATTTGCATTCGAGCTTATCCGGTTGAAGCTTTTTCACATAAGCATCGCAGCCCCAAACTTTAAGAAATGACAACTTGGGTTTCTTGCCAAACAATAGTTCATATGGTGTCGTCTCAACGGATTTCGATGGTGCCCTATTTAACGTGAATGCAGCCGTCTCTAAAGCATAACCCCAAAACAATAGTGGTAAATCAGTAAGAGACATCATAGATTGCACCATATCTAATAAAGTGCGGTTACGACGTTCGGACACACCATTACGCTATGGTGTTCTAGGTGGCGTGAGCTGCGAAACTATTCCGCATTGTTTCAAATGAAGACCAAACTCATAACTCAAATATTCACCTCCACGATCAGATCGTAGAAACTTAATTTTCTTATTACGATGATTTTCTACTTCACTCTAAAATTCTTTGAACTATTCAAATGTTTCAGACTTATCTTTCATCAAGTAGATATACCCATATCTGCTCAAATCATCTGTGAAGGTCGGGAAATAACAATACTCGTCGCGAGCATCAACACTCATCGGACCGCATACCTGAGTATGTATTGTTTCCAATACGTCTCTTGCTCGCTCCATTGTTCCGGGGAACGGAGTCTTAGTCATCTTGTCCATGAGGCATGGTTCACAAGCATCAAGTGATTCATAATTAAATGATTCCAAAAGCCCATCAGCATGGAGTTTCTTCATGCGCTTTACACCAATATGACCTAAACGGCAGTGCCACAAATAAGTTGCATTATCATTATTAAACTTATATCTTTTGGCTTAAATACTATGAATATGTGTATCACTACTATCGAGATTCAATAAAAATAGACCACTCATCAAGGGTGCATGACCATAAAAGATATTACTCATATAAATAGAACAACCATTATTCTCCGATTTAAATGAATAACCGTCTCACATTAAACAAGATCCAGATATAATGTTCATGCTTAACACTGGCACCAAATAACAATTATTCAGGTCTAAAACTAATCCCGAAGGTAGATGTAGAGGTAGCATGCCGACCGCGATCACATTGACTTTGGAACCATTTCCCACGCGCATCGTCACCTCGTCCTTAGCCAATCTTCGCTTAATTCGTAGCCCCTGTTTCGAGTTGCAAATATGAGCAACAGAATCAGTATCAAATGCCCAAGCACTACTGCGAGCATTAGTAAGGTACACATCAATAACATGTATATCAAATATACCTTTCACTTTGCCATCCTTCTTATCCGCCAAATACTTGGGGCAGTTCCGCTTCCAGTGACTAGTCCCTTTGCAGTAGAAGCACTCAGTCTCAGGCTTAGGTCCAGACCTGGGCTTCTTCACTTGAGCAGCAACTTGCTTGTCGTTCTTCTTGAAGTTCCTCTTCTTCCCTTTGCCCTTTTCTTGAAACTAGTGGTCTTGTTAACCATCAACACTTGATGCTCCTTCTTGATTTCTACCTCCACGGCCTTTAGCATTGCGAAGAGCTTGGGAATTGTCTTATCCATCCCTTGCATATTATAGTTCATCACGAAGCTCTTGTAGCTTGGTGGCAGTGATTGAAGAACTGTGTCAATGACACTATCATGAGGAAGATTAACTCCCAGTTGAGTCAAGTGGTTGTGGTACCCAGACATTCTGAGTATATCTTCACTGACAGAAATATTCTCCTCCATTTTGCAGCTGTAGAACTTATTGGAGACTTCATATCTCTCAATCTGGGCATTTTCTTAAAATATTAACTTCAACTCCTGGAACATCTCATATGCTCCATGACGTTCAAAACGTCATTGAAGTCCTGATTCTAAGCCTTAAAGCATGGCACACTGAACTATCGAGTAGTCATCAGCTTTGCTCTGCCAGACGTTCATACCATCTGGAGTTGCTCTTGCAACGGGCTTTGCACCTAGCTGTCCTTCCAGAACGTAATTCTTCTGTGCAGCAATGAGGATAATCCTCAAGTTACGGATCCAGTCCGTGTAGTTGCTACCATCATCTTTCAACTTAGCTTTCTCTAGGAACGCATTAAAATTCAAAGGAACAGTGGCACAAGCCATTTATCTACATCAACATAGACATGCAAAACACTATCAGGTACTAAGTTCATGATAAATTAAAGTTCAATTAATCATATTACTTAAGAACTCCCACTTAGATAGACATCCCTCTAGTCATCTAAATGATCACGTGATCCATATCAACTAAACCATGTCCGATCATCACGTCAGATGGAGAAGTTTTCAATGGTGAACATCACTATGTTGATCATATCTACTATATGATTCACGCTCGACCTTTCGGTCTCAATGTTCCGAGGCCATATCTGCATATGTGTAACACCCCGGATGTAACTTTCCCTATTTGTACTCCAACTCTTGCCGTTTCCGGCGTTAAGTTATTTTATTTTCTCGGGTTTGGGTTTTTGTCTCTGTGTGTTGTTGTCATTGTCATGCATCTCTTATCATGTCATCATGTGCATTGCATCTGCATACGTGTTCGTCTCTTGCATTCGAGCATTTTCCCCGTTGTCCGTTTTGCATTCCGGCGCTTCGTTCTCCTTCGGTGGTAATTTCTAGCTTTCTTTCGTGTGTGGGGATTAAACATTTCCGGATTGGACCGAGACTTGCCAAGCGGCCTTGGTTTACTACCGGTAGACCGCCTGTCAAGTTTCGTATCATTTGGACTTCGTTTGATACTCCAACGGTTAACCGAGGGACCGAAAAGACCTCGTATGTGTTGCAGCCCAACACCCCTTCAATTTGGCACAAAACCCACCAAACTCTGCTCCATGTTCTCGAGCGTTCGATCACGATCGCGTGGCCGAAAACCGCACCTCATTTGGACTCTCCTAGCTCCCTCTATGCCTATTTATAGCCCCTCCTCCGAAATCTCGGGTTCATTTCGTCCCTAACCCTAGATCCAGTCGTCCTCTCGCGCGCCGGACATTGTCCGGTCCGCCTCCCGCCGCCACGTGTCACGCCGGCATTGGACCGCGCCGCCGCCCCACTTCGTCGCCGCCGCCGGCCCGGGAGGCCCAGGTCGGGCCCCCGAGGCCCACGCCGCAGCCCGCCTCCACCGGCTCGCCCGCGCCGCCCGAGCACGTCGCCGGCTCCGCCGCCTCGCCGCCCAGCGCCCTCGCAGCCGCACCCCTCGCACTCGCCGCCGTCGACAGCCGCCCGCCGGAGCCGCGACCCGCCGCCGCCGCCTCCCGCGGAGGACCCCGCCGCCTTGCCGCACGCCGGCCGCCGCCGCCTACTCCGGCCGCCGCCAAGCCGTGCCGCGCCGGCGAGCTCGCCGTTCGGCCTCGCCCCGCCGCCGTTCTTCCTCGGCTCGCCGCCGCCGCTACAGTGACCGGGTGGATCCAGATCTGGATCGGGGTGAACAGTAACCCTAGGTCATTTTTTTTTCCTAAGTCCCGAAATTCTTGATCCATATGCTCCTGTTCGAGGCCCCGTAACTTTGCATCCGTAGCTCCGATTCATGCATATAGTGTTGGGTTTCGTAGTAATTTCAAAAATTTTCCTACGCACACGCAAGATCATGTGATGCATAGCAACGAGGGGAGAGTGTGATCTACATACCTAGTAGATCGACAACGGAAGCGTTTGGTTGATGTAGTCGTACGTCTTCACGATCCAACCGATCAAGCACCGAAACTACGGCACCTCCGAGTTCGAGCACACGTTCAGCTCGATGACGATCACCGGACTCCAATCCAGCAAAGTGTCGGGGAAGAGTTCCGTCAGCACGACGGCGTGGTGACGATCTTGATGAACTACAGCAGCAGGGCTTCGCCTAAACTCCGCTACAGTATTATCGAGGAATTTGGTGGCTGGGGGCACCGCACACGGCTAAGGAATAGATCACGTGGATCAACTTGTGTGTTCTAGGGTGCCTCTACCTCAGTATATAAAGAACCAAAAGGGGGGAGGCTGGCCGGCCACAAGGGGCGCGCCAGGAGAGTCCTACTCCCTCCGGGAGTAGGATTCCCCCCCCCCCAATCCTAGTTGGAATAGGATTCCTCGGGGGGGGGGGGAAGAGAGAGAGGGGGCCGGCCACCTCTCCTAGACCTAATAGGACTAGGGGAGGGGGGGAGGCGCGCAGCCCACCTTGGGCTGCCCCTTTCTCCTTTCCACTAAAGCCCACTAAGGCCCATATGGTTCCCGGGGGGTTCCGGTAACCTCCCGGTACTCCGGTAAAATCCCGATTTCACCCGGAACACTTCCGATATCCAAACATAGGCTTCCAATATATCAATCTTTATGTCTCGACCATTTCGAGACTCCTCGTCATGTCTGTGATCACATCCGGGACTCCGAAAAACCTTCGGTACATCAAAATGCATAAACTCATAATATAACTGTCATCGTAACCTTAAGCGTGCGGACCCTACGGGTTCGAGAACAATGTAGACATGACCGAGACACGTCTTCGGTCAATAACCAATAGCGGGACCTGGATGCCCATATTGGCTCCTACATATTCTACGAAGATCTTTATCGGTCAGACCGCATAACAACATACGTTGTTCCCTTTGTCATCGCTATGTTACTTGCCCGAGATTCGATCGTTGGTATTCCAATACCTAGTTCAATCTCGTTACCGGCAAGTCTCTTAACTCATTCTGTAATACATCATCTCGCAACTAACTCATTAGTTGCAATGCTTGCAAGGCTTATGTGATGTGCATTACCGAGAGGGCCTAGAGATACCTCTCCGACAATCGGAGTGACAAATCCTAATCTCGAAATATGCCAACCCAACATCTACCTTTGGAGACACCTGTAATGCTCCTTTATAATCACCCAGTTACATTGTGACGTTTGGTAGCACCCAAAGTGTTCCTCCGGCAAACGGGAGTTGCATAATCTCATAGTCATAGGAACATGTATATGTCATGAAGAAAGCAATAGCAACATACTAAACGATCGGGTGCTAAGCTAATGGAATGGGTCATGTCAATCAGATCATTCAACTAATGATGTGACCTCGTTAATCAAATAACAACACTTTGTTCATGGTTAGGAAACATAACCATCTTTGATTAGCGAGCTAGTCAAGTAGAGGCATACTAGTGACACTAAGTTTGTCTATGTATTCACACATGTATTATGTTTCCGGTTAATACAATTCTAGCATGAATAATAAACATTTATCATGATATAAGGAAATAAATAATAACTTTATTATTGCCTCTAGGGCATATTTCCTTCAGTCTCCCACTTGCACTAGAGTCAATAATCTAGATTACACAGTAATGATTCTAACACCCATGGAGCCTTGGTGCTGATCATGTTTTGCTCGTGGAAGAGGCTTAGTCAATGGGTCTGCAACATTCAGATCCGTATGTATCTTGCAAATCTCTATGTCTCCCACCTGGACTAGATCCCGGATGGAATTGAAGCGTCTCTTGATGTGCTTGGTTCTCTTGTGAAATCTGGATTCCTTTGCCAAGGCAATTGCACCAGTATTGTCACAAAAGATTTTCATTGGACCCGATGCACTAGGTATGACACCTAGATCGGATATGAACTCCTTCATCCAGACTCCTCCATTTGCTGCTTCCGAAGCAGCTATGTACTCCGCTTCACATGTAGATCCCGCTACGACGCTTTGTTTAGAACTGCACCAACTGACAGCTCCACCGTTTAATGTAAACACGTATCCGGTTTGCGATTTAGAATCGTCCGGATCAGTGTCAAAGCTTGCATCAACGTAACCATTTACGACGAGATCTTTGTCACCTCCATATACGAGAAGCATATCCTTAGTCCTTTTCAGGTATTTCAGGATGTTCTTGACCGCTGTCCAGTGATCCACTCCTGGATTACTTTGGTACCTCCCTGCTAGACTTATAGCAAGGCACACATCAGGTCTGGTACACAGCATTGCATACATGATAGATCCTATCGCTGATGCATAGGGAACATCTTTCATATTCTCTCCATCTTCTGCAGTGGTCGGGCATTGAGTCTTACTCAATTTCACACCTTGTAACACAGGCAAGAATCCTTTCTTTCCTTGATCCATTTTGAACTTCTTCAAAATTTTATCAAGGTATGTTGTTTGTGAAAGTCCAATTAAGCGTTTTGATCTATCTCTATAGATCTTAATGCCTAATATGTAAGCAGCTTCACCGAGGTCTTTCATTGAAAAACTTTTATTCAAGTATCCTTTTATGCTATCCAGAAATTCTATATCATTTCCAATTAATAATATGTCATCCACATACAATATCAGAAATGCTACAGAGCTCCCACTCACTTTCTTGTAAATACAGGCTTCTCCAAAAGTCTGTATAAAACCAAATGCTTTGATCACACTATCAAAACGTTTATTCCAACTCCGAGAGGCTTGCACCAGTCCATAAATGGATCGCTGGAGCTTGCACACTTTGTTAGTTCCCTTTGGATCGACAAAACCTTCTGGTTGCATCATATACAACTCTTCTTCCAGAAATCCATTCAGGAATGCAGTTTTGACATCCATCTGCCAAATTTCATAATCATAAAATGCGGCAATTGCTAACATGATTCGGACAGACTTAAGCATCGCTACGGGTGAGAAGGTCTCATCGTAGTCAATTCCTTGAACTTGTCGAAACCTTTTGCGACAAGTCGAGCTTTGTAGACAGTAACATTACCATCAGCGTCAGTCTTCTTCTTGAAGATCCATTTATTCTCAATTGCTTGCCGATCAAAGGGCAAGTCAACCAAAGTCCATACTTTGTTCTCATACATGGATCCCATCTCAGATTTCATGGCTTCAAGCCACTTTGCGGAATCTGGACTCACCATTGCTTCTTCATAGTTCGTAGGTTCATCATGATCTAGCATCATGACTTCCAAAACGGGATTACCGTACCACTCTGGCGCGGATCTTATTCTGGTTGATCTACGAGGTTTAGTAGTATCTTGTTCTGAAGTTTCATGATCATTATCATTATCTTCCTCACTAACTGGTGTAGGCGTTACAGAAACAGTTTTCTGTGATGTACTACTTTCCAATAAGGGAGCAGGTACAGTTACCTCGTCAAGTTCTACTTTCCTCCCACTCACTTCTTTCGAGAGAAACTCCTTCTCTAGAAAGTTTCCGAATTTAGCAACAAAAGTCTTGCCTTCGGATCTGTGATAGAAGGTGTATCCAATAGTTTCCTTTGGATATCCTATGAAGACACATTTCTCCGATTTGGGTTCGAGCTTATCAGGTTGAAGCTTTTTCACATACGCATCGCAGCACCAAACTTTTAGAAACGACAACTTTGGTTTCTTGCCAAACCACAGTTCATAAGGCGTCGTCTCAACGGATTTTGATGGTGCCCTATTTAACGTGAATGCGGCCGTCTCTAGAGCGTATCCCCAAAACGATAGCGGTAAATCAGTAAGAGACATCATAGATCGCACCATATCTAGTAAAGTACGATTACGACGTTCGGACACACCATTATGCTGAGGTGTTCCGAGTGGCGTGAGTTGCGAAACTATTCCACAATTTTTCAAATGTACACCAAACTCGTAACTCAAATATTCTCCTTCACGATCAGATCGTAGAAACTTTATTTTCTTGTTATGATGATTTTCAACTTCACTCTGAAATTCTTTGAACTTTTCAAATGTTTCAGACTTATGTTTCATTAAGTAGATATACCCATATCTGCTTAAATCATCTGTGAAGGTGAGAAAATAACGATATCCGCCACGAGCCTCAATATTCATCGGATCACATACATCTGTATGTATGATTTCCAATAAATCTGTTGCTCTCTCCATAGTACCGGAGAACGGTGTTTTGGTCATCTTGCCCATGAGGCACGGTTCGCAAGTACCAAGTGATTCATAATCAAGTGGTTCCAAAAGTCCATCAGTATGGAGTTTCTTCATGCGCTTTACACCGATATGACCTAAACGGCAGTGCCACAAATAAGTTGCACTCTTATTATCAACTCTGCATCTTTTGGCTTCAACATTATGAATATGGTGTTACTACTATCGAGATTCAACAAGAATAGACCACTCTTCAAGGGTGCATGACCATAAAAGATATTACTCATATAAATAGAACAACCATTATCCTCTGATTTAAATGAATAACCGTCTCGCATTAAACAAGATCCAGATATAATGTTCATGCTCAACGATGCCACCAAATAACAATTATTTAGGTCTAATACTAATCCCGAAGGTAGATGTAGGGGTAGCATGCCGACTGCGATCACATCGACTTTGGAACCATTTCCCACGCGCATCGTCACCTCGTCCTTAACCAATCTTCGCTTGATCTATAGTCCCTGTTTCGAGTTGCAAATATTAGCAACAGAACCAGTATCAAATACCCAGGTGCTACTGCGAGCATTAGTAAGGTACACATCAATAACATGTATATCACATATACCTTTGCTCACCTTGCCATCCTTCTTATCCGCCAAATACTTGGGGCAGTTCCGCTTCCAGTGGCCAGTCTGCTTGCAATAGAAGCACTCAGTTTCAGGCTTAGGTCCAGACTTGGGTTTCTTCTCTTGAGCAGCAACTGGCTTGCCGTTCTTCTTGAAGTTCCCCTTCTTCTTTCCTTTGCCCTTTTTCTTGAAACTAGTGGTCTTGTTGACCATCAACACTTGATGCTCCTTCTTGATTTCTACCTCCGCAGCTTTCAGCATCACGAAGAGCTCGGGAATAGTCTTGTTCATCCCTTGCATATTATAGTTCATCACGAAGCTCTTGTAGCTTGGTGGCAGTGATTGAAGAATTCTGTCAATGACGCAATCATCTGGAAGATTAACTCCCAATTGAATCAAGTGATTATTATACCCAGACATTTTGAGTATATGCTCACTGACAGAACTGTTCTCCTCCATCTTGCAGCTATAGAACTTATTGGAGACTTCACATCTCTCAATCCGGGCATTTGCTTGAAATATTAACTTCAACTCCTGGAACATCTCATATGCTCCATGACGTTCAAAACGTCGTTGAAGTCCCGATTCTAAGCCGTAAAGCATGGCACACTGAACTATCGAGTAGTCATCAGCTTTGCTCTGCCAGACGTTCATAACATCCGGCGTTGCTCCTGCAGCAGGCCTGGCACCCAGCGGTGCTTCCAGGACGTAATTCTTTTGTGCAGCAATGAGGATAATCCTCAAGTTACGGACCCAGTCCGTGTAATTGCTACCATCATCTTTCAACTTTGCTTTCTCAAGGAACGCATTAAAATTCAATGGAACAACAGCACAAGCCATCTATCTACAATCAAACATGAACAAGCAAGATACTAATCAGGCACTAAGTTTCATGATAATTTTAAGTTCAGTTAATCAAATTAATTAAAGAACTCCCACTTAGATAGACATCCCTCTAATCCTCTAAGTGATCACGCGATCCAAATCAACTAAACCATAACCGATCATCACGTGAGATGGAGTAGTTTTCAATGGTGAACATCGTTATGTTGATCATATCTACTATATGATTCACGCTCGACCTTTCGGTCTCCGTGTTCCGAGGCCATATCTGTATATGCTTGGCTCATCAAGTATAACCTGAGTATTCCGCGTGTGCAACTGTTTTGCACCCGTTGTATTTGAACGTAGAACCTATCACACCCGATCATCACGTGGTGTCTCAGCACGAAGAACTTTCGCAATGGTGCATACTCAGGGAGAACACTTCTTGATAATTTAGTGAGAGATCATCTTATAATGCTACCGTCAATCAAAGCAAGATAAGATGCATAAAAGGATAAACATCACATGCAATCAATATAAGTGATATCATATGGCCATCATCATCTTGTGCTTGTGATCTCCATCTCCGAAGCACCGTTGTGATCACCATCGCCACCGGCGTGACACCTTGATCTCCATCGAAGCATCGTTGTCGTCTCGCCAAGCTTGTGCTTCTACGACTATCGCTACCGCTTAGTGATAAAGTAAAGCATTACATCGTGATTTCATTGCATACAATAAAGCGACAACCATAAGGCTCCTGCCAGTTGCCGATAACTCGGTTACAAAACATGATCATCTCATACAATAAAATTCAGCATCACGTCTTGACCATATCACATCACAACATGCCCTGCAAAAACAAGTTAGGCGTCCTCTACTTTGTTGTTGCAAGTTTTACGTGGCTGCTACGGGCTTAAGCAAGAACCAATCTCACCTACGCATCAAAACTACAACGATAGTTTGTCAAATAGACTCCGTTTTAACCTTCGCAAGGACCGGGCGTAGCCATACTTGGTTCAACTAAAATTGGAGAGACAGTCGCTCGCAAGCCACCTATGTGCAAAGCACGTCGGGGGAACCGGTCTCGCGTAAGCGTACGCGTAATGTTGGTCCAGGTCGTCTCGTCCAACAATGCCGCCGAACCAAAGTATGACATGCTGGTAGGTAGTATGACTTATATCGCCCACGACTCACATTTGTTCTACTCGTGCATATAACATCAACATAAATAACCTAGGCTCGGATGCCACTGTTGGGTCTCGTAGTAATTTCAAAAAATTTCCTACGCACACGCAAGATCATGTGATGCATAGCAACGAGGGGAGAGTGTGATCTACATACCTAGTAGATCGACAACGGAAGCGTTTGGTTGATGTAGTCGTACGTCTTCACGATCCAACCGATCAAGCACCGAAACTACGACACCTCCGAGTTCAAGCACACGTTCAGCTCGATGACGATCCCCGGACTCCGATCCAGCAAAGTGTCGGGGAAGAGTTCCGTCAGCACAACGGCGTGGTGACGATCTTGATGCACTACAGCAGCAGGGCTTCGCCTAAACTCCGCTACAGTATTATCGAGGAATATGGTGGCTGGGGGCACCGCACACGGCTAAGGAATAGATCACGTGGATCAACTTGTGTGTTCTAGGGTGCCTCTACCTCAGTATATAAAGAACCAAAAGGGGGGAGGCTGGCCGGCCACAAGGGGCGCGCCAGGAGAGTCCTACTCCCTCCGGGAGTAGGATTCCCCCCCCCCCCAATCCTAGTTGGAATAGGATTCCTCGGGGGGGGAGAGAGGGGGCCGGCCACCTCTCCTAGTCCTAATAGGACTAGGGGAGGGGGGAGGCGCGCAGCCCACCTTGGGCTGCCCCTTTCTCCTTTCCACTAAAGCCCACTAAGGCCCATATGGTTCCCGGGGGGTTCCGGTAACCTCCCGGTACTCCGGTAAAATCCCGATTTCACCCGGAACACTTCCGATATCCAAACATAGGCTTCCAATATATCAATCTTTATGTCTCGACCATTTCGAGACTCCTCGTCATGTCCGTGATCACATCCGGGACTTCGAACAACCTTCGTTACATCAAAATGCATAAACTCATAATATAACTGTCATCGTAACCTTAAGCGTGCGGACCCTACGGGTTCGAGAACAATGTAGACATGACCGAGACACGTCTCCGGTCAATAACCAATAGCGGGACCTAGATGCCCATATTGGATCCTACATATTCTACGAAGATCTTTATCGGTCAGACCGCATAACAACATACGTTGTTCCCTTTGTCATCGGTATGTTACTTGCCCGAGATTCGATCGTCGGTATTCCAATACCTAGTTCAATCTCGTTACCGGCAAGTCTCTTTACTCGTTCCGTAATACATCATCTCGCAACTAACTCATTAGTTGCAATGCTTGCAAGGCTTATGTGATGTGCATTACCGAGAGGGCCCAGAGATACCTCTCCGACAATCGGAGTGACAAATCCTAATCTCGAAATACGCCAACCCAACATCTACCTTTGGAGACACCTGTAATGCTCCTTTATAATCACCCAGTTACGTTGTGACGTTTGGTAGCACCCAAAGTGTTCCTCCGGCAAACGGGAGTTGCATAATCTCATAGTCATAGGAACATGTATATGTCATGAAGAAAGCAATAGCAACATACTAAACGATCGGGTGCTAAGCTAATGGAATGGGTCATGTCAATCAGATCATTCAACTAATGATGTGACCTCGTTAATCAAATAACAACACTTTGTTCATGGTTAGGAAACATAACCATCTTTGATTAACGAGCTAGTCAAGTAGAGGCATACTAGTGACACTAAGTTTGTCGATGTATTCACACATGTATTATGTTTCCGGTTAATACAATTCTAGCATGAATAATAAACATTTATCATGATATAAGGAAATAAATAATAACTTTATTATTGCCTCTAGGGAATATTTCCTTCATATAGCATATCAAAATGTTCATCTCAGAGAGTACATCATTTCATTCCATTGCATCATTTTCATTTGAGTTCATCTTGATGCCCGAAATCCTGTTAGAAGAGGGCTACTTGAGTTAATTGTCAGATCTGCTACTCCGTTTAGCACTTTTGTCATTTTTGCCATGATTTTTGTGTGCATGCTATGCCCGTGAGTTCTACATATGTTTTGTTAAGGGTTTTGTCATCTTTCTAGAGGTGCAACCCATGTATTTTTAGGATGTGTGTGGTGACTTGTGCAAGCTTGCAAAGTGGTGCACTTGCTAATTCTGTTTTCAGGGACTTAGTAGTTTCACTAAGTCCTGGAGCTGTTTATCTCATGATGCCATATGTTCATGTTGTTTCCTAGTGATCCGTGCCTCTTTTGAGGATGATCAGTAAGGGAGTTTTGTTAATATTGTAGTCCTCTATCCATCCATGTCTTTGTTTGCAATTATGGAGCACCCTAACTTGAGTCAATCGAGCTCTACTTTTGCTTCGTTGTGAATCTGGGCAGATCGTCAACTTGTTTGCGATTTTGCCGATGTTATTGTAGTTGATCCGTGCATGCTATGCCATTGTTCTTGCCATATCTAGATTGAATTTTGTGCCTTCTTGATGGATGTATGCTTGTCTTGTCATGAATTGCACCGTGGTGAGTGCATCGAGCTCGTAAACATGCCTTCGTGAGTTATGTTTCAGCATGTCCCAGTTTTCACTAAGTCTGAAAACTGATTATGTTTTTGCTATGTTCGTGTGCTTGTTAGTATATTTTGTGATCCCTTTTGGCTCAAGGTCACTAAGGGACTTTTGTTAAGATATTTGAGTAGCTCCATGCCATGTCTTTCTTTGTCATGTTCAGGTCCTGTAGCATGTTGTTTTGTTGCTCCGAAGAGGGCTATATGATCTGAAATTCCAGACAAGTGTTAATTTCACTAAGTCTGAGATCTGTTTGTCATTTGCATTTTTGCCATGCTTGTTTGAACCTCCTAATGGATGAATTGTCCGTAGATCAGTGCTAGACTTTTGTTAAGCATCTTGAATGCTTCCCTGCCATGTATTTTGATGCCATGTTTAGGTGCTGTAGCATGTTCATATCATTGCATTTAGATGCCTACTTGCTGTAAATCGCAGACCGATGTCGTTTTTGAATCGCTTGCCATTTCCAAACCGTAACTCCGATTCCGGCGTTCTTTATATCGTTTTCAAGAGATTTCATCTCATCTTTCCAGTGGAACACTTGGATTTCCAAGTTGAGGCCAGGTTCATGCATTTCCTGTCATATCTTGCATTTTGCATCCCGCATCGCATTCCGCATAGCATATCATCTTTGCATCGTGTTGTTTGAGTTTGCACGTGGTTGATTGTATCCTTGTTGCTTGTTTGTCTTGTTTGGGTAGAGCCGGGAGACGAGTTCGCTAACGAGGAGCCCTTTGAGTTTTCTTTTGAGGATCCAGTCAACTCTGACAACTGTGCAGGCAAGATGATCATACCCTCGAAATCACTACTATCTTTGCTATGCTAGTTTGCTCGCTCTTTTGCTATGCCATTGCTATGATGCCTACCACTTGCTTGCAAGCCTCCCAAATTGTCATGTCAAACCTCTAACCCACCATTGTCCTAGCAAATCGTTGATTGGCTATGTTACCGCTTTGCTCAGCCCCCTCTTATAGCGTTGCTAGTTGCAGGTGAAGATTGGAGGCCGTTCCTTGTTGGAACATTTATTTACCAGTGCTCCTCTGAGTGTTGGTCCACCTGTCAGCTACCGGTGGCCACCAGGGGCAACTCTGGGCTGGCCTACCCGTACCTAAGACAATCTGAGTGTGCCCTGAGAAAGAGATATGTGCAGCTCCTATCGGGATTTGTCGGCACGTTCGGGTGGTGTTGCTGGTCTTGTTTTAACCTGTCGAAGTGTCTTGAGTTACCGAGATACCGAGTCTGATCGGAACGTCTTGGGAGGAGGTCTATTCCTTCGTTGACCATGAGAGCTTGTCATGGGCTAAGTTGGGACTCCCCTGCAGGGATTGAACTTTCGAAAGCCGTGCCCGCGGTTATGGGCAGATGGGAATTTGTTAATGTCCGGTTGTAGATAACTTGAACCTTAATTAATTAAAATGAATCAACTGAGTGTGTTACCGTGATGGCCTCTTCTCGGCGGAGTCCGGGAAGTGGACACGGTGTTGGAGTAATGTTTGCGCAGGTTGCTCTCTAGTTTCTCGCTCGCGCTTTGCCTCCTCTTCTCGCTCTCCTTTGCGAATAAGTTAGCCACCATACTTGCTAGTCGCTTGCTGCAGCTCCACTCATATTTTACCTTGCCCTACCTATAAGCTTAAATAGTCTTGATCGCGAGGGTGCGAGATTGCTGAGTCCCTGTGGCTCACAAATTACTATTACACCAGATGCAGGGCCTGATGATTCCGCTCCAGGAGACGCGTATGAGCTCAAGTGGGAGTTCGACGAAGACTCTCAACGTTACTATGTTTCCTTTCCCGATGATCAGTAGTGGTGCCCAGTTGGGGGTGATTGGGACCGTGTCGCATGTTGGGTTCTCTTTTATTTTGGCGCCGTAGTCGGGCCATGAGTGTTTGGATGATGTAATGTTATATATGTACTTGATTTACGTGGCGAGTGTAAGCCAACTATGTTGTCTCCCTTTTTATTATCATATTACATGGGATGTTGTGAAGATTGCCTACTTGCGACATATGCCTTCAATGCGATTATGTCTCTAAGTCGTGCCTCGACACGTGGGAGCTATAGTCGCATCAAGGGTGTTACAATAAGCTAGGCTCGTCAAGTTTAACCTGGGTATTCTGCTTGTGCAAAACTGGCTTGCACCCATTATATGTGAACGTAGAGCTTATCACACCTGATCATCATGTGGTGTCTCGGCACGACGAACTGTAGCAACGGTGCATACTCAGGGAGAACACTTGTACCTTGAAATTTAGTGAGAGATCATCTTATAATGCTACCGCCGTACTAAGCAAAATAAGATGCATAAAGGATAAACATCACATGCAATCAAAATAAGTGATATGATATGGCCATCATCATCTTGTGCTTTTGATCTCCATCTCCAAAGCACCGTCATGATCACCATCGTCATCGGCTTGACACCTTGATCTCCATCGTAGCATCATTGTCGTCTCGCCAACTATTGCTTCTACAACTATCACTACCACTTAGTGATAAAGTAAAGAAATTACATGGCGATTGCATTTCATACAATAATGTGACAACCATATGGCTCCTGCCAGTTGCCGATAACTGTTACAAAACATGATCATCTCATACAACAATTTATATCATCACGTCTTGACCATATCACATCACAACATGCCCTGCAAAAACAAGTTAAACGTCCTCTACTTTGTTGTTGCAAGTTTTACGTGGCTGCTACGGGCTTCTAGCAAGAATAGTTCTTAGCTATGCATCAAAAGCACAATGATTTTTTGTCATGTGTGTTGTTTTAACCTTCAACAAGGACCGGGCGTAGTCAAACTCGATTCAACTAAAGTTGGAGAAACAGACACCCACTAGCCACCTGTGTGCGAAGCACGTCGGTAGAACCAGTCTCATGAATGTGGTCATGTAATGTCGGTCTGGGCCGCTTCATCCAACAATACCGCCGAATCAAAGTAAGACATGCTAGTAAGCAGTATGACTATTATCACCCACAACTCATTGTGTTCTACTCGTGCATATACCATCTACGCATAGACCTGGCTCGGATGCCACTGTTGGGGAACGCAATATTTCAAAAAAAAATTATCTACGATCATGCAAGATCTATCTAGGATATGCATAGAAACGCGAGAGGAGAGTGTGCCTACGTACCCTCGTAGACCGAAAGCGGAAGCGTTTAGTAACACGGTTGATGTAGTCGAACGTCTTTGCGATTCAACAGATGCAAGTACTGAACGCACGGCACCTCCACGATCAGCACACGTTCAGCTCGATGACGTCCCTCGAACTCTTGATCCAGTTGAGGCCGAGAGAGAGTTTCGTCATCATGACGGCATGATGACGGTGATGATGAAGTTACCGACGCAGGGCTTCGCCTAAGCACTACAACGATATGACTAAGGTGTGTAACTGTGGAGGGGGGCACCGCACACGGCTAAAAGATCAACTTGTGTGTCTATGGGGTGCCCCCTGGCCACGTATATAGAGGAGGGTAGGGAAGAGGTGGCCGGCCCTAAGGGGGCGCGCCAGGTGTGGGGAATCCTACTAGGACTCCTCCTCTTTCCTATTCCTAGTAGGAGAAGGAGGGAAGTAGAAGGAGGAGAGAAGGAAAGGGGGGCCGCCCCCCAACCCTAACCCAAGTCGGATTGGGCTTGGGGGGGCGCCACTCCTTGGCAGGCCTCCTCTCTTTCACCACTAGGCCCGTGAGGCCCAATAACTTTTCGGGGGGGGGGGGGGGGGGTTCCGGTAACCCCCGGTACTCCGAAGCTCATCCGAAACGACCTGAACCATCCCGGTGTCTGAATGTAACCTTCCAATATATGAATCTTTATGTCTCGACCATTTCGAGACTCCTCGTCATGTCCGTGATCTCATCGGGACTCCGAACAACCTTCGGTCATCAAATCACATAACTCATAATACAAATCGTCATCGAACGTTAAGTGTGCGGACCCTACAGGTTCGAGAACTATGTAGACATGACCGAGACACATCTCCGGTCAATAACCAATAGCGGAACCTGGATGCTCATATTGGCTCCTACATATTCTACAAAGATCTTTATCAGTCAAACCGCATAACAACATACGTTGTTCCCTTTGTCATCGGTGTGTTACTTGCCCGAGATTCGATCGTCGGTATCATCATACCTAGTTCAATCTCTTCACAGGCAAGTCTCTTTAGTCGTTCTGTAATGCATCATCCCATGACTAACTCATTAGTCACATTGCTTGCAAGGCTCATAGTGATGTGCATTACCGAGAGGGCCCGGAGATACCTCTCCGATACACGAAGTGAAAAATCCTAATCTCGATCTATGCCAACTCAACAAACACCATCGGAGACACCTGTAGAGCATCTTTATAATCACCCAGTTACGTTGTGACGTTTGATAGCACACAAGGTGTTCCTCCGGTATTCAAGAGTTGCATAATCTCATAGTGTGAGGAAGATGTATAAGTCGTGAAGAAAGCAATAGCAGAAAAACTAAACGATCATTATGCTAAGCTAACGGATGGATCTTGTCCATCACATAATTCTCTAATGATGTGATCCTGTTCATCAAATGACAACACATGTCTATGGCTAGGAAACTTAACCATCTTTGATTAACGAGCTAGTCAAGTAGATGCATACTAGGGACACTCTGTTTATCTATGTATTCACACATGTACTAAGTGTCCGGTTAATACAATTCTAGCATGAATAATAAACATTTATCATGATATGAGGAAATATAAATAACAACTTTATTATTGCCTCTAGGGCATATTTCCTTCATGGAGGCCCAACACGAATCTACAAGACTAAGTTGTGTAGTAGACATCACACCCCACCACGATTAAGACGCCGAAGTAGGAAACCATACCTGTCATCCACGAACCATGAACACAACACATGTCGCGTCTTCCATATGTCGTCAATGCACACCATAATCTGCATCCGCTCCTGGACTACCACCCAAGCTCTGCGCCGAAGCTGGAGCAGACGTCGTCGCAACGGCGGAGCCCGAGGACATAGGTCCACTACGAGGATGCCGCTGCCATGCTATCCTTACTTGAACAACCTAGTTTCCAAATCCAACCCCAACCATAGAACCGATGGCCTTGTCAGGGAAGGATCCAAAGAATCTTTATTCAGCATCATCATCATCGTCACCGAAGCCAAAACGATGAATAGCCTAAAAACCTAGACCATGAGAGAGTAAAAACGATCCACGCGCGTGGATCCAGTGTCCCCCCTCACCACCGACAACTGAGGTCGCCGACGAAGGGGAGCCGCCGGAGGGTGGCACTGGAAGATTGGCCTCTCCTGGCGGCGACTAGGGTTCTAGCCGCCAGGGACCACTAGTCTCTAGGTGTTGGTAGGTTCGGTTCACCTCATCCCTCAGTATTCTCCTCCCACGACCCTTTGGCTTTTGGTTGATTTTTTTGATAGTCTCAACTAATGCCGCACAAAATAAAGACCAACATAAATACAAAAACTTGTGATAATATAAGGTAAATCGGTACTTTTCAAAATCATGTTCTACATTAACTAAATCAAATCAAATAAATCTTTGCAAAATCTCAACCAAATCAAAAAATTTCTTGCCTTTTCCTTTCCATACCTTAATCAAATCAAATCTTACCATAACCTCAACTAAATCAAAAAATTCTTTGCCTTCTCTCGAAATAGGCTTTCACTCCATTTTATAAATAAATCAACGGAAATGTTAACGCCCAAACGTGTGGGCGTTTGCATCTCGCCCACACGCGTGGATCCGCGTCCGTTCGTGAGGGCACGAATCTTGGCATGTTTCTAGTGCCACGTAGGACTGGCCTGGTGTGTGGGCGTTCAGCCGGTCGCCCACACGGCCGTTTCACCACACAGGAGGGGCTGGTGTGTGGGCGTTCAGCAGTTCTCCCACACGCCACTTTGCACGCACACACAAGGGCTAGTGTGTGGGCATTTGGCATCTTGCCCACATGCCCTTCTCCTCTCCCACACCCAAGATGCTAGTTGCCATGTGTTTTTGCACTGCACATGGCAACTACCCCTAGTGTGCTTTTATAAGCAGGTGGCAACTTTTTTTTACCCGAGTTTGCCATGTGTTTTGCAGGGTACACGGCAACTGCCTAGTGTGCACGTAAGCAGATGGCAACTCTCTTTTTTTACCCGAGTTTGCCATGTGTTTTGCAGGGTACACGGCAACTGCCTAGTGTGCACGTAAGCAGATGGCAACTCTCTTTTACCGAGTTGCCATATGTTTTTGCATGGTACATGGCAACTGCCCTAACGTGCATGTACATGGCAACTGCCCTAACATGCACGTAAGCAGATGGCAACTCTTCCTTTTTACATGGCAACTGCCCTAGCATACTTGTGAGCACATGGCAACTCTCTCAACTGCCTAGTGTTAGTATGTGGCAACTCCTAAAGTTATGAAATCATGGCAACTACATTAGATCAGACCATACATGGCAACTGCAGTTGAGTAACCATGGCAACTGCAGTTGTCCGACATGGCAACCGTAGTTCAGCAACATGGCAACTGCAATTAAACGAACATGGACGAGGGTCTGGACCATGGCAACTGCGGGCGCGTGGTGACCGTCACGCGTGGCGCGCGGGACCAGGAGGTACGAGACCTGACATACGGGTGTGTGGGCGTTATCAACTTCACCCACACGCACGCGTGTGAGAGGGATCGGGAGGGGAAAAAAGAGGCGTGTGGGCGCTAATTGTTTTACCCACACGTAGGTGTGTGGGCTGTTCCTTTTATACACCACACAAAATGTGTGGACGGACTCTCTAACGCCCACACATGTGGCACTTATCGGCGTCCTAAATCAAACACCCATACAACCAGAACCACAGTGGCCAAGCAACTACGATGGCTGGAGCAACATCACAATCATGCCCATAGAAAGCATAAGTGAAATAGGAAAAGAAAACAACCAAGTGGCATGCATCATGACGAGAGTACGAAGATGACAATTTTCGCTATCCTCAACTAAAATTAAATCTTATCAAAATCTAAAATATGATGGGTGTGAGGTGTACATTGGACATGCTTGGTGTTGAACCGCAAAAAATATATATGCGCAATGCACAGACAATTAGCTAGTTAAGCTTAAATGACCGAATCCTGCTAGCGCTAAAATGGCATGGCAAAAAAAATCCAAAATGATGACAGGTTTTTTTATTAATACCTAAAATGACTCAATCAAATTTTTGTGAGGGGTCTCAGTCTTTTTTTTTTTTTGAGAAAGTGAGGGGTCTGAGTCAATTGTTTTGGGGGAAGATAGTTCTAAGCAAAGGTGTAGCCAGGCCCCAGACTAGCCGGGCCACGGGCCGAGACGTGACGCCGGATTCCTTCTTCATTGGTATAGCATCTTCGATACTGTAGCACATATTCGGCCTGGGGCTTGCCTAGGGCCTGGCCCGGTCCTGGCTAAGCCAGTGGTCCGGTCTGGAGAAAAGTATTCCTTCTTTTTGATCAATATATATATAAAGTTGGACAGCCTAAAAAATACAAATATATATATATATAAAGTTGGCCTTTACCCCTAAAAAATACAAAATTGGTGGTGTGAACCAATTAGACTTTAGACTCTTTTTTAAGGCATCCGCGGTGCTAGAAAAAGACGATCTTTTGTCACGTCTTGTTGCACCTGTTTTATTTAGTGAACATGCATGTGATCGAAGATGGGACGTGGAGGAAAAAAATGGTGCTAGCTTAGACGTGAGAGGAATCATCCACAACAGAAAAATCATATCATGGTCCTTATCATTATATCTAACAAACAAGAGTAATGTTTATCTCATCTTAGTAGTGCTACTTTTTCGCTGGGCTCATCAACGGCAATGGGTGACTCAGGAACCTGGAGTCACGCAATTGCATTTGCCCTAGCTAACTAACATCCACTATAAATAAGGCAACATGCAAGCCCTCCGATTGCTCACTCCGTCACGTCCCGCGGGTCAGAGCGCATCTACACGTACGCCCGGCCTCCTCTTCAACTGACGCGAGTATAACTAGCCACCCATAGCGTGGACGCGGAAACTTTCCAAGGTGCGCAACGGCCTCTGCCCCGATCCCGGAGCAGAGCAACAGATAGAACCCTTCCTTCCTCTCCCGAGATCGATCGACGCCGGTAAGATGCTGCCGTACGCGACGGCCGGCGAGGCGGAGGCGGCGCTCGGCCGCGCCCTGACGTGGGCGGAGGCCGCGTGGCTCCGCTACTCGGCGTCGGTGCCGGACCGCTACCTTCACTGGCCCAACATCGCCATCACATTGGTCGTCTACACGCTGGCGCCGCTGCCCCTCGCCCTCTTCGACCTCGCCGCGCCGGCCGCCGCCGCACCGTACAAGCTGCAGCCCAAGGTGCAGCACCCGCCGGCCACCTTCTTCCGCTGCTACATGGACGCCGTTCGGGTCTCGCTGCTCATCATCGGACCATACCAACTCATCTCGTATCCTGCCGCCAAGGTCTACTACACCTCTTGCATTGTGACTTACTGGTTATAATTAGGAAATTAGGTTTTTTGTTCATGAAAAAAAACATAAAAATGAAACTGGAGTAATGACTTAGATCTCGCCTACTATTACCGAGTTAGAAGATGGAAATTGCATGTGAACGTTGGAATCTTTGAGTAGACACTTAATTTTCAATCGAAACTTCTGGACCTGAATTTAGATTGAAAAACAAATCACTAGATAAATACTGTGCACTAGCCTGTTATTAATTAGTAAAGATTCATGCTCTATATGGCGTTGATGTAGATTATTATAATCTCGTGTGACTGACCAATTTTTGTATGTTCTACTGTTTGCTAACAATTTTTTCCCTATTTCTGTCGCTATTTGTACGCAGAAGAGTGTAAAATAAGTCCAGTACAGCACAGTTCAGCAACTGCAAGCTGAGCCTCGTTGGATAAAGGTTCAGAGACGTAACTTAGGTCTTTTATCTGGATGAGTATTAGCTACCTAAAATTGATAGATATATAAAACATACATGGACATGGTGCATAGAAATTTCAACTGATGTAGATGTAACTATTTAGAAATCCAATGACTGAAAAACACTAAGAGTAAGAACATGAGAAGAATCATTCGCAAAAAAAAACATGCGAAGTAACTAGGAAAGCACCTATATATGCTATAAGAAATTTAAGTGCCTAGAGAACAAACTTCCAAGAAAACAACTCAGTTTCTATATTGTGTGTTTGTTAGATAATGGACATACGGACGGGACTTCCATTGCCGTCAATGGGGGAGATAGCGGCACAACTGACGGTATACTTCTTGGTGGAAGACTATCTGAACTACTGGCTCCATCGGCTGTTGCACACAAAATGGGGCTACGAAAAGATCCACCATGTTCACCATGAGTTCACGGCACCTATGGCGTATGCCGCATGGTATGGACACTGGGCTGAGATGCTCATCCTTGCCGTGCCCTCCTTGGCTGGTCCTGCTCTCGTCCCATGCCATGTTACCACGTTGTGGATCTGGTTTGCTGCACGTTTGGTTGAGAGCCTCAACATACATAGCGGGTAACATCACTTCACTCCATCTAACGGGCTTTTTTTCTTCTTGAATTCAGATATCTGACTTGTTTCATTTCTAAACATATTGAGACCAATCAAATTAACTATAAACATGTTCTTTTGTGACCGGAGAAAAAACAAGCTTTGTAACATGTGTCTTGTATAATAATTCTTTGACTACAGATTTAAGTTGCCATTCAACGCTGAGAAGTATATACCGTTCTATGGAGGGGCGGAGCACCATGACTACCATCACTACATAGGAGGACAGAGCAAGAGCAACTTCGCTCCTGTTTTCACCTACTGTGATTATATTTATGGAACGGACAAGGTATCTAGAGTTCTGCTATCTTACACTTGAATGATTTAAAACCATATGAATTAAGAACTGATGGCAGGTCACTAAGTCATCTTTCGATCTTTTTTTAGGGCTACAGATATCACAAGGCAACTCTGGCAAAGGTAAGCTTCTACCAATCTTTTTTTTAAGAAGCGTCTTTTCAACAATCAACATTATCTATGCTTAAGCATAATAATATTTCACGCCAACTGTTACAATAATAGTGTGATATGTTGGCTCTTTTTCCTTGAAAACTTGTCCACTTCCTAGGGCAACTTGTCCACTTCCTAGGGCGTGGCATCTTGGTTCTCTGCTAAAGAACATTATTTGACTCCCACCAACCATAGGTTGGATAGATTGATTTTGGATTTCCACTATGATTATTATTTTCCTGTACTTGTGAACAATTCCTGATATTTTTTCCTTAAGAAATAAGTTTAAAATTATTCATGTTGGTGGGATGGACTCCCTCCCTTCACAAATATAAGATGGTCTAATTTTTTGTGAATCGGATGTATATAAATACATTTTAGTGTGTGTGTTCATTCATTTTAGTCCATATGTAGTCCATATTGAGATTTCCAAACCATCTTATATTTGTAAATGGAGGGAGTATATAATACATACACGCACCCATACCCTTAATTATCAGTTAGCTATAGGGTAAGTTTATAAGTTTATATTGTCAATTCTTATTCTCTTAAACTTGTAATATGACTCAATACATAGGGAAACAAAAATGAAGGTATTTATTTTACAGACTACCTGCATCCTAGGATTTGTTGAGGAGGCAAACATCTGGTATTATCTTAACTTTGTTTGTTTTTGTATCATTGCATCGAACAGCTGAAGGAGTTGGCAGGCAGCGACGTTCAGAAAGGAGTCGACAATGGATTCAACAATGGAAAGCAGGACTAGAGAGAGGTTGGCTTCAGAGGACTCATGGTCATACAAATCCTATCACTAATTCAAGTGGTCTCCGGATATATATCCCCATGATGGAGTACACTAGCATAAATAATTGTTCTATGCCAATCATCAACGTTGAGTGGCTCGTGAACCACCGGCAGAGTCGTTCCAAGTGTTAATTATTTCCAGTTCTCCATTCGTACACATAGCTCCACTACTTCTCTATTATCGAATGTAATAATGATGCTTAGTTCGTGATATGCTTGAAAGTGTGCTTCTTTGCATACTACGTGACATGTCTCTAGCAAGCAGGCATGTGGGAACCGTCAAATATGGAGACATAGTCGAGAGCATTTGCGTTTGTACTTCCAATATCAGATGTTGTACATAATTGGACAATCTATCTTTTTCCCTATATTTACGATATATGTTGTCTTTCGGTGATCAGTATTTTTTGTGAGGTTTTCTTTTGGGGGAATTTTCGATGAGCAATATGAGTATGAGACTACAAAATTCTAGAGGATCACCTTGGCAATCTTGTTAGTTAGAATTGATGTGTTTGGTTTTAGCCTAACTTCTACGACAAAATAGTTGACTAGCCAAATATTTGATGGAACTTTTGCTTGCCTTTGAATTGGTCAACAACGGCTAGAAAAAAAATAGAATGGGTACAAAAACATTGGTAGCTATCCAAACATAGACCAATTTTTTTTTTGTCATGACCAGAAAGTTGATAGGGCGTGAGTGTTGGCCACCATCCAAACATACCCAAACTGTGCAGGTAAGTATTATTCCTCGATCGCCCGAGAAATCTCCAGAAAGCATTCATGCAAGGATGTTTTTCAGCTTCTTCGTTTTATGGGCTCTTATCTATCGTGCCGCTTGTGCTTTCTCTATAAAGCGGGGTGATATGTCCATTTCGTATATATCACGTCACTTTTGCAGTGTTTTACACCTGACAGAGATCAAATCACTACAAGCTCCACGATGGCGACTGCAAACTATGTCTTGTAAATAAAGGAAAGAACATCCAAATTTACGAGAAGATACAATTAGCAAAATGTTAGCCCAGGGATTGTCGCTTTGTACGGTAACGACTATCCGTGGACCAGAGGGGATAGATTTCCCCAGTTACTTGTAACATGTGGAAGAGTGGATAGAGCCCTGCCCGTAGTGGGCGGAACCCATGTTAGTATATTTCTTATCATGAACGTGACATCGCATCGCAAACCAGAAGACGAAAGCTGGGGAAAACGACAACTCAAAAGTTAGCCAGGCCTTAGCAAGTATCGTGGATCCAATTGTTGCTTTTCCTTCTCTTAATTTCCTTTTATTGCCGTTCCTAACAGAAAAAGGTAATCATATTGATAGGGATAAACGATGTCTTCTCTTACGCAAGGTGGTTAGTAGTTCTAGTGCAGTTCATCCACATGGACAAGTGTTCCTTTTGGTAACTTCTAGAAATGTTCCACTTTTAGTCCTAGTGCGAGAATGATTCTCGATAGATAGGCTAAACGTATGTGATTTGTTACGTATCCTTTTTGTTTTCAATTCTAATACGTTTTGGATATATCAATATGGACTACATACGGATTGAAATGAGTGAACAAACACATCAAAACACGTCTATATATATTTAATTAAGAAAAGGTAAGAATATCTTATAATTCGAAACGGAGAGAGTACTCGGGAAATACAATGAAACTTGTTAGGGCATCTCCAAAGGCAACCCGAAAAAACCTCCCACATTCATCCACAGACAAGGGACCAGTCTGCGGACACAGATGCGGGAGGACGTCATCCAACGCTAGCTGCATACATTTTCACAACAATTCAAATCAACCGGGTGAAATTCGTGCAAACACGATGAATTTTGATATAAACACATCGGATTTCATTGAACGTAGGATAATTTGCTTATAAAACTGGACGATATTTCGTCCAGTGAACTAAAACCCTAAACCATCCTATACTTTACGGTGACCTCGTAGCCAATGCCGGGATGGCCGGCTCCTCCTCCTCCCTCATTGTCGCCCGACCCGCCGTTGGAGTTGGAGTCGTCGGGTTTGGGGCTGCGGAAGGTGGTCGCGCCGCGACAGGGCTTCCTGGCGGCCGCCTGGCGCTCGCCGATGATCCTCTCCGCTTCCTCCTGCACCGTGCGCAGTGCGCCCGCGGCCACCGATAACGTGGGTTGGGGGAGAGAGCGGCGGTCGTTGAAGGCGTCGTCGTTGGCGACGGCGGCGATCTCGACGAGGGACCATTCCTTGCCGTACTTGGCCATATCCCCATCGAGGCAGCGGAGACGGTGCTTGGCCGTCTTCGACGTCGCCACGGAGCGGTCCAGGGCCCAGGCGTGCGCCAGGTATAGGTCCGTCGCGATGTGTGGGAGCAGGACCTCGGAGTCCGCGAACTGGGATCGGCGCGCGGCATTGCGCCAGTCCCGCCGGAGCTGCTCCCGGTAGGCGTACTCCTACGCCGTCTTGGCACTCCGGGACGATGACGACGAGGAGCCGCCGCAGAGGTAGTGTTGAATGCGCCCGCGTGCCTTGGGCAGGGCGGCGGCGGAGAGCATGGAGGGGATGCCGGCTCCAGCTTCACGAGGAGGAGTGCCCCCAGGTGGCGGGGCCGGGCTGTTGGTGTGGACAACGGAGCGATGGAGCATCAGCTCCATTTCCTCCTCGAACTCCGCATCAGGGCCGGCGTAGACATGGCCCGGCACCGCTGGCGTGGACTGCGGCGGCGGCGGCTGCTGGTCCTCCTGGTCGGCGGAGGAGATGACGATCTCCACCCACGTCGAGTCGCCGCCTGCCAATGAGAACGACGGCCCCGGAGGTCGAGGGCGGCGTCTCCACGAGCCGCCAAATCCCGCCCCAGAACCGCTTGCCGGCGCCAGTGCCCAGGACTTGCCCATCGTTAGAGATGTGGAGGAGGGGGTGCGACGAGGAGGAGTAGTATGAGGAAGGAGGAGGGTGTGATGTGGATCACGCCGGAGCGTGGCTTAAATAGTCGCGGCCAGCCATGCGAAGGGTCGATCAGCCGCTTCAATGCGGCGCAACGGCCGGAGTTGGTTCCTGGCGAACGTGCGTTCGCATTGAAGCGACGACTGCCGAGAGATCACATCGGTCAGCGCCGCCCTCCCCTCTCTGGTCACACCGCGTCATCATTGCCGACCTTCGCGTGCTTTGGGCCGGTATGAATGCGACGTGGTAAGCGACACGTGCATCGGAAGGAAAGCACATGAGGGGCAGGTGACAGGTTTTTGGTAGGCCAGGGCGGTCAGAAGCGGGCTTGAGAGCGGTCCGGACTCCCGCAAACCTCCCCACTTTCACTAGTAGAAAACAAGGCTTTGGTCCAGAACCGCTTGCCGGCGCCAGTGCCCACATTGGTCCCGGTTCGTGAGCCCAGGGGGCCGGCCGGGCCACGTGGGCCATTGGTCCCGGTTCGTCTGGACCTTTTGGTCCCGGTTGGTGGGACGAACCGGGACCAATGGGCCTCGCTCCTGGCCCACCACCATTGGTCCCGGTTGGTGGCTTGAACCGGGACCAAAGGCTTCCCTTTAGTCCCGGTTCATGTCATCAACCGGGACCAATGAGGTGCCTATATCTACCCCCTCGCGCAAGAGCAGAGCACAGTGCTCTGTTTTTTATGGCTGAGGGGGAGAGGGCTTTGTGGTGCTCTAGCTCACCTCCTATGCACATGAGGTGTTCGATGGAATGCCCGAGCCACACTACTTAAGCTTTCTCCTCTCGAAGCTTGACCTCTAAGCTCCATTTTCCTCGAGATTTGTCTAGATTTAGCGGTCCGTCACGCCCCGTCCCCGTCTTCACCGCCGTCGATCACCCGCGCCGATCTCATCACCGACACCACCGTGGTGAGCCTCTTGTTCTTATCTTCTTTCTGAAAGGAAAAATATTCTTACTTGTATGTTTAGATAGATACTTGTATCATTTTCTTACATTTATTATTGCATCTTATATAGTGCGATGGTTTTGGTATCCGTCCCCGTCGGCCCTCGTCCTGTCTATGATTCGGATTTGGTATGTATATTATCTTTATAACTATTGGTTCATTTATTGTTTATGAATATTATGCCGACCAACGTGACATAGATTTTATTTATCTAGGATGTATGTGAATCGGAAATGCCAACCGACCCTATTGTCGAGAGGTTAAATTTAGTTGAAGAAGAAAACAATTTGTTGAAGGAAAAAATAAAAAAAATTGAGGAGGAGAAGATGATATTGGAGTTGCATGTTGCGGATGTCGTCAATGATCACAAGATCAAGATGGATGCAATGCGCTTGAAGATTAGAAAGATTAGAAAATATGCCATTCATACCGAGGCTTGGTATCATTATGCCGTTGGATCAATTGTTACCTTGATTGCGATTATGATCACATTTGTTTTCGCATTGAAATGTTTTACATAGTTTCAATGTATGGTTTAATTAATTAGATGCTCTGGAGAGCTATATGTTGTTAGATGAGAACTATGTATGCACTTTGGTTTTAATGTGATGATGAACTTCTATTAATTTGGACACTTAATTATATATAATGCACGCAGATGAACCGGCAATGGATGTACGGTGACAGACACACCCGCGAGTACATTAAGGGCGTGCATGAGTTTCTCGATGCGGCTGAGACAAACAAGCAGAATGGTTTTATGTGTTGTCCATGCACTGAATGTGGGAATACGAGGTCTTGCTCTAACCAGAAAATCCTTCACTCCCACCTGCTTTATAAGGGTTTCATGCCACACTATAATGTTTGGACGAGGCACAGAGAAATAGGGGTTATGATGGAAGACGGCGAAGAAGAAGAGTACGATGACAACTATGTGCCCCCTGAATACGGTGATGCTGCAACGGGGGGAGCTGGTGAAGATCAAGAGGAACCAGACGATGTGCCCAATGATGCTGCCACGGGTGAAGCTGCTGAAGATCAAGAGGAACTAGACGATGTGCCCGATGATGATGATCTCCGCCGGGTCATTGTCGATGCAAGGTCGCAATGCATTAGTCAAAAGGAGAAGCTGAAGTTCGATCGCATGTTAGAGGATCACAAAAAAGGGTTATACCCCAATTGCGAAGATGGCAACACAAAGCTCGGTACCGTACTGGAATTGCTGCAGTGGAAGGCAGAGAATGCTGTGGCTGACAAAGGATTTGAGAAGCTACTGAAAATATTGAAGAAGAAGCTTCCAAAGGATAACGAATTGCCCGACAGTACATACGCAGCAAAGAAGGTCGTATGCCCTCTAGGATTGGAGGTGGAGAAGATACATGCATGCCCTAATGACTGCATCCTCTACCGCGGTGCATACAAGGATCTGAACGCATGCCCGGTATGCGGTGCGTTGCGGTATAAGATCAGACGAGATGACCCTGGTGATGTTGACGGCGAGCCCCTCAGGAAGAGGGTTCCTGCGAAGGTGATGTGGTATGCTCCTATAATACCACGGTTGAAACGTCTGTTCAGAAACGAAGAGCATGCCAACTTGATGCGATGGCACAGTGAGAACCGAAAGAAAGATGGGAAGTTGAGGGCACCCGCTGACGGGTCGCAGTGGAGAAAAATTGAGAGAAAGTACTGGGATGAGTTTGCAAAGGACCCAAGGAATGTATGGTTTGCTTTAAGCGCGGATGGCATTAATCCTTTCGGGGAGCAGAGCAGCAATCACAGCACCTGGCCCGTGACTCTATGTATGTATAACCTTCCTCCTTGGATGTGCATGAAGCGGAAGTTCATTATGATGCCAGTTCTCATCCAAGGCCCTAAGCAACCCGGCAACGAAATTGATGTGTACCTAAGGCCATTAGTTGAAGAACTTTTATAGCTGTGGAATGGAAACGGTGTACGTACGTGGGATGAGCACAGACAGGAGGAATTTAACCTTAAGGCATTGCTGTTCGTGACCATCAACGATTGGCCTGCTCTCGGTAACCTTTCAGGACAGACAAACAAAGGATACCACACATGCACGCACTATTTAGATGACACTGAAAGTATATACCTGGACAAATGCAGAAAGAATGTGTACCTGGGCCATCGTCGATTTCTTCCGACCAACCATCAATGTCGAAAGAAAGGCAAGCATTTCAAAGGCGAGGTAGATCACCGGAAGAAGCCCGCCATGTGCACCGGTGATCACGTGCTTGCTATGGTCAATGATTTACACTACGTAATCTTTGGAAAGGGTCCCGGTGGACTAGCTGTTCTGAATGACGCTGAGGGACACGCACCCATGTGGAAGAAGAAATCTATATTTTGGGACCTACCCTACTGGAAAGACCTAGAGGTCTGCTCCTCAATCGACGTAATGCACGTGACGAAGAACCTTTGCGTGAACCTGCTAGGCTTCTTGGGCGTGTATGGGAAGACAAAAGATACACCTGAGGCACGAGAGGACCTGCAACGTTTGCACGAAAAAGACGGCATGCCTCCGAAGCAGTATAAAGGTCCTGCCAGCTACGCTCTTCCGAAAGAAGAGAAAGAAATCTTCTTTGAATGCCTGCTCAATATGAAGGTCATGACTGGCTTCTCGTCGAATATAAAGGGAATAATAAATATGCCAGAGAAAAAGTTTCAGAACCTAAAGTCTCATGACTGCCACGTGATTATGACGCAACTGCTTCCGGTTGCATTGAGGGGGATTCTACCGGAAAACGTCCGATTAGCCATTGTGAAGCTATGTGCATTCCTCAATGCAATCTCTCAGAAGGTGATCGATCCAGAAATCGTACCAAGGCTAAGGAGTGATGTGGCGCAATGTCTTGTCAGTTTCGAGCTGGTGTTCCCACCATCCTTCTTCAATATCATGACGCACGTCCTAGTTCATCTAGTCGACGAGATTGTCATCCTGGGGCCCGTATTTCTACACAATATGTTCCCCTTTGAGAGGTTCATGGGAGTCCTAAAGAAATATGTCCGTAACCGCGCTAGGCCAGAAGGAAGCATCTCCATGGGCCATCAAACAGAGAATGTTATCGGGTTTTGTGTTGACTTCATTCCTGGCCTTAACAAGATAGGTCTCCCTAAATCGCGGTATGAGGGGAGACTGACTGGAAAAGGCACTCTTGGAAGAGACTCAATAATATGCAGGGACGGATATTCTTGGTCTCAAGCACACTACACAGTTCTACAGAACTCTACCTTGGTGACCCCGTATGTCGATGAACACAAGAACAGTCTGCGCTCCAAACACCCGGAGCAGTGCGACGACTGGATTACATGTGAACACATCAGGACTTTCAGCAGTTGGTTGGAAACACGTCTCAGAGGTGACAACACTATTTGTGATGAGTTGTACTTGTTGTCCAGGGGACCATCTTTGACTGTATTGACTTACAAAGGATACGAGATAAATGGGAATACATTTTACACAATCGCCCAAGATCAAAAGAGCACCAACCAAAACAGCGGTGTCCGCTTTGATGCAGCAACCGAGAGCGGAAAGGACACATATTATGGTTACATAGTGGACATATGAGAACTTGACTACGGACCTGATTTTAAGGTCCCTTTGTTTAAGTGCAAATGGGTCAATCTGTTAGGCGGCGTGGTACAGGTAGACCCATAGTACGGAATGACAACAGTGGATCTGAAAAATCTTGGGTACACCGACGAACCGTTCGTCCTAGCCAATGATGTGGCACAGGTTATCTATGTGAAGGACATGTCTACCAAACCGAGAAAAAGAAAAGATAAGGAAGCGAATACATCATACGATGAGCCAAAGCGCCACATAGTTCTTTTAGGAAAAAGGGACATCCTGGGAGTGGACGGCAAGACAGACATGTCTGAAGATTATGAAAAGTTTCATGAAATTCCTCCCTTCAATGTCAAGGCTGACCCAAGCATCCTGATAAACAATGAAGATTATCCATGGTTACGGCGCAATAAGCAAATGACACAAGCAAAGAAAAAGTGAAGACTTTCTCCCGCAACTATTATGATGATACCATGCCAAATTTGTAACAGACGAACATGCTATCATTGTCCGTTTTGTACATGCACATGCTATGTGGGTGAAATTATGATACCATCCCAACTTTCAACTTTTTCAGAGTTCATTTGAAATGCTTTCATGTCTTATGGTTCGAAACTTTGATACTTCGAAAGTGATTGTCCATTTTATACACGAAGTGCATCAAGTTTTTGTCGTAACCCTCTCTACTTTTTGGAACATGCTATGTGGGTGAAATGATGATACCATGCCAACTTTCAACCTTTTCAGAGTTCATTTTGAACTGCTTTCCAATTTCAGAGTCATTTAGCTCAAAGAATGAATTAATAGCAAACAGAATGAACTACAAAACTTTTATGAAAATAAAAACAATCAATTAAAATATTATGTTATGATCAACTAAAATAAAACTAAAATATTCTTCAATAGTAAAAAGATTATAATTTTTGTGACCTAAAATCAAACTAGTGATTCACACAAATTTTTAAAAAATCAAATTTAAACTATTCAAAATTTAAAACTAATGGCACTAATAGAAAGTTTATAATTTTTGTGACCTAAAATCAAAAAGAAATCACTAAAAAACTATAAGTATTTAGTTGTAAGTATAAATAAAAAATAAATAGAAAAAAAATTCTATTTTTATAGTAAAGTTATTCATAAACTAGTGATTGACACAAATTTTTAAAAATTCAAATTTAAACTATTCAAAATTTAAAACTAATGGCACTAACAGAAAGTTTATAATTTTTGTGACCTAAAAGCAAAAAGAAATCACTAAAAAACTGTAAGTATTTAGTTGTAAGTAGAAATAAAAAATAAATAGAAAAAAAATTCTATTTTTATAGTAAAGTTATTCATAAACTAGTGATTCACACAAATTTTTAAAAATTCAAATTTAAACTATTCAAAATTTAAAACTAATGGCACTAACAGAAAGTTTATAATTTTTGTGACCTAAAATCAAAAAGAAATCACTAAAAAACTATAAGTATTTAGTTGTAAGTATAAATAAAAAATAAATAGAAAAAAAATGCCTCCTACTGGGCCTCCATGGCCTGAATACGACTAGAAACCCTACATGGGCTAGGATTCAGGCCCGCAGAAGGCCCAATAGGCCCACAGGCAGTAGCAAGTTTAGGCCCGAAAGCCTGCATTAGAGAGGAGCTCGAATGGGGAGGCACACCAACGCTTATAAACCAGTGCCGGCGCCCTTCAGCTAGCGATGTGGGACTAAACTTTTGGGCGCGGGGCAGCACAAGGCCATTGGTCCCGGTTGGTGGCACCAACCGGGACTAAAGGGGGGCATTGGTCACGGTTGGTGAAGGGGTCGAGGGTCGGGAACTAGGGTAGAGGGTCGAGGGTCGTTAAGGGGTCAAGGGTCGAGGGTTTCAGGGTCGAGGGTTCGAGGTTTCTATAGGTTCGAGGGTCGAGGGTTCCAGCAGGGTCGTCTAGGGGTCGAGGGTTCCAGGGTCGTCGAGGGTTCGAGGGGTCAAGGATCGCCGAGGGGTCGAGAGAGGTTTCCTAGTGTCAAAGTATTGAAGAAATCCATGCCTTCATCATTAGCCGGAAGTAACCAGGGCATGTTGGTACGAAGTTCTGCAAAGTTGTTCTGGAATGGAGTCCCGGATAGAATAATCCGCCTTTTGGTACGAATTCAGCAAAGGCCTTCCAAATAGCGATATTCGGAAGGCTCTTGCTGAACTTTGTACCAAAAAGCGAATTATCCTATCTAGGACTCCGTTCCAGAACAACTTTGAAGAGCTTCGTACCATCATGCACATGTTACTTTTGCCTAATGATGAAGACATGGTTTTGTTGAATCCTTTGACACTAGGCAACCTCCCGACCCCTCGGCGATCCTCTCGAACATGAGAGGAAGAAGAGGGTCGTCTAGGGGTCGAGGGTTCCAGGGTCATCGAGGGTTCGAGGGGTCGAGGATCGCCGAGGGGTCGAGAGAGGTTTCCTAGTGTCAAAGTATTGAAGAAATCCATGCCTTCATCATTAGCCAGAAGTAACCAGGGCATGTTGGTACGAAGTTCTGCAAAGTTGTTCTGGAATGGAGTCCCGGATAGAATAATCCGCCTTTTGGTACGAATTCAGCAAAGGCCTTCCAAATAGCGATATTCGGAAGGCTCTTGCTGAACTTTGTACCAAAAAGCGAATTATCCTATCTGGGACTCCGTTCCAGAACAACTTTGAAGAGCTTCGTACCATCATGGACATGTTACTTTCGCCTAATGATGAAGACATGGTTTTGTTGAATCCTTTGACACTAGGCAACCTCCCGACCCCTCGGTGATCCTCTCGAACATGAGAGGAAGAAGAGGGTCGTCTAGGGGTCGAGGTTTCGAGGGTTCTTCTCCTCTATTCTTTCTTCTCCTCTTTTTTTTTCTTCTTCTTCCTCTTTTTTTTATCGGGAACGAGGGTCGTCGAGGGACATAGATGTAGTGTCATCGTTGTCGATATATACCCCCTCCCGATAGCTTACTATGATTAGGTAGCTAGTTCTACATTTGGCACTAATATATCCATCTGTCATGTTTGAATAATAATTGCCATGTTGTAAATATTTGTAGAAACTATGGACACCGCCCTAGACGAAGCAACAAAAGAAGCGTTGTTGAGGGACATAATCATAGAAGGAAGTGATGCAATCTCGTTGTTTCTCAACGAAACCGATGGTCTGGAAGGAGAGGGTGAACAAGCTGGCTATGGTGACCTAATGCCGGTGCAAGAAAAGAACATGAGGATGGCTCCGGTGACCCAATGCCGGTGCAAGAAGGAGAACGTGATGACGGCTCCGGTGACCGAACCGAGTCCGGCCAGGTATATATATTAGTTAAGCCTATGCTGACTAGCTGATTGATGCATTCATTGTTTTGGTATGTACACATATTAATTAAGTCTTTGTTTTTTTTTCTAGCCCTCCGGATCGAGCACAACTTCGGTAAAGAGACGAGGCCCGAAGAAAAAGTTGAGCTCGGATGAAAAGTTTGAGATCATAGCAATCGCGCCCGACGGCCAACCTATTGAACCCCTCCGGACAAAGAGCACATTTGTTGCTCAGTGCGGGGTTCTGGTTAGGGACAAGATCCCGATAAGCATCCAGCAATGGTTTAAGCCGGCTACAGAAGACCCTGAGGTCTCTTATGTCAATGATATGCAGAAAAATGATCTTTGGACTAAGCTGAAGTCAAATTTCACCCTACCGCCTGAGGATAATCCAGAGAACCCAGTTAAAGAGAAATTAATCAAGTCTTTTGCTCTGAAGAGGATGGAAGAACTATTCAGGAGGTGGAAGAAAGAGCTGAATAAGTTTGTCGAAAATAATGAGACACCAGAATTCAAGGGCAGATATGAGAAGATCAGAGATCACTGGCCCGCATTTGTGGCCCACAAGACATCGGAAAAGAGTCAGAAGATGTCGGCGACAAACAAGCAAAATGCTGCTAAGAAGAAGCTTCACCATCGCACGGGGTCAGGTGGCTACCTCGTAGCCCGGCCTAAGTGGTCCAAGACTGAGAATGATCTGGTTCATAAAGGGATCGAACCAAAGACAATTAACTGGCCAGACCGTTGCCGGACTTGGTTCTTCGGGGCTGGCGGAACCCTGGACCCTGTAACAGGGAAGTGCATTTGGACGAACGATCAAATGGATATACCAGTCAGTAAGCTTAAGCAGTATATCGAAGCAGCGCAGGAAGGGACGTTCTTTCCAGACAGAGAGAACGACGAGCTCACAATGGCCCTCGGGAATCCTGAGCACCCTGGACGGACACGAGGCACGCCAGGCTCCATTCCGTGGAAGGTTGGGTTTCTGGACGCAGGCGGTTACAAATCCCATGAGAGGAGGAAAAAAGTGCAGCAGACCCAAATGCAGGCGCTGCAAGCAAGGGTAGACGCGATAGAGGAACGAGAAGCAAATCGCAGCAAACGTACTGCCGAAGCCTCCCCCGAAGCTACCCCGCCATCTCAGCGTAGAAGCAGCGTGGCTTCCATCGAGCTGCTTCAGCCAGAGCATGCCTTGACGGCTCCTGCCAGCTACCCCGTGGATGCTATAACGGAGTCTCAAAATTGCCACCTTATGACGCAATGGATGAATTTGAAGGTCAAGGCGGCTGTTGGCTCTGTTTATGCTACTGAACCCGGCGCAACTTTTCACTGTCGGCCGATTCCAGAAGGATATGCTAGGGTGATGGTGGATGAGATAACGGAGGGATTTGAGGACCTCCAGCTTGACCACCCTACCGGTGAAGGGGAGACTCGGCTGGGGTCTGCTCTGAAGACTCCATGCCTATGGCGGAAGGAGCTCATCAACCTTCCGAACCGGACGCCACCGCCTCCTCCTCCTCCTCCGGCGAGTCAGGGCACTCCGCCTCCACCGCCTCCTCCTCCGGCGAGTGACGATCAGGGCCCTCGGCCGGCTCCTTCTCCGGCGCGTGGCGGCACTTCGCCTCCTTCTCCGCCTGCGCCGACGTGCCCGAGCAGCCAGCCTCCTCCTTCTCCGCCTCGTCAGCAAGGGCGGAAGAGACCTGCCGCCGCTCCAGCTGCTCCGGCGCGTCGTAGTCCTCCTCCTCCGCCTCTTAAGCAAGTAAAGAAGACAACCGCTACGTCTGCTCGGTCGGCGTCTAGCAGTACAACCAGAGGCGGGAGGATATACAGATTCGGTCCTTCTCTGAAGACTCCAGAGAAGTTACCATATGAGAGGACCCTGGAGGAGAACGCCGAGATCACGCGAGAAGAAGTGAGGAACTTCTTTGAAGGGGTGAAAGCAAAGAAACATCCATACCATTTAGCATCTCCTAGTGATTCAAGCGCTAGTTTCATCAATACCATTTAGCATTCTTGCTTATCAGTTTGATTGACCTCTATTTCTTGTAAAGTGGTTGTGGCAGGAATAAGGGAATGATTTCTGTGGATACTACATCTGCGAGTCCATCCGCCACACGACCTGTGAGCGGGGCAGGTACTCTAATGAACAATATGAAGTACGTAAATAACAACATTCACAATTTTATTTTATTACCATCATTTGTGTTGAGTTTCATTCATTCATATATATATGTATTGACCCCCTTCTTCAAATTAGATGTTTCGGAAGCGGGGTGAACTCCTAGCACCAGCTTGCATGCGAGCAATTCAAGAGGAATTGGCGGCATTCTTTCTTGACCACGTGATCCGTGAAGACGGAGAATTCTATGTGGACCCTGAGTCCATATGATTGTATTTGTAAGAGATAATTATTGGATATATGTAGCCGGTAGTGTCAGATAGATATACGAAAACTTGTTGTTCGACCAATCTCTCGGAGAAGGAGAGGTGGTCGATATCACTTCTCTCTGTATGCATATATGTTCATGACGATCTTCTGTTTCCTTCGTTTGCTTACTAGCTAGCCAGCGTGTCTAGTCCTCTCTATACGTATGTATAGTACGTAGCGTCGACCAAGCACGGACATAAGAGAGGACACTTCTCTCTATTAATTATAGCTAGCTAACACAATATATGAAACACCTAAATTAACCCCCCAAAACCCCCAACCCCCCCCCCTTTCAAAAAAAAACAAAAACCCCAGCCACAGAAATGCTGACGCGTGGATGCCTATTGGTCCCGGTTGGTGCCACCAACCGGGACCAAAGGGTCTCCTGAATGGGCTCTGCGCACTGCCCACGTGGAGGGCCTTTAGTCCCGGTTCTGGATTGAACCGGGACTAAAGGGGGGAGGTATTAGTACCGACACTTTAGTCCCGGTTCCGGAGCCGGGACTAAAGGCCCTTACGAACCGGGACTATAGGCCCTTTTTCTACCAGTGTTTGTCTCCGATTTGTGGGAGAAATCACGTACGAACCACTTCATGGACCGATATGGCCGGCGTTGGATGGCTTCCGCGGTCCGGACGGTAACGGGAGGTTTACGGGCCCGCCTTGAAGATGCCCTTAGATACCGCTTTAAATGTTGTATGCTTATTTTATTTATTTGTGAGGAAATTAAATGTTGTACGCTAAGAGCATCTTCAATAGATGACGTATATTTTGGTGCTCCAAATTGGTGATGTAAAAATTTGCATCACCAAAAAGTGATTTTTACATCTTCGAAAAAGGCTCAACTCCAATAGATGGTCCAAAACGAAGATGTAAAAGAGCAACTCCAACAGATGGTCCAAAACGAAGATGTAAAATTATGAAAACGACCAACTACTACTTCATCTCAAGATAGTTCAAACATCAAATTCAAACATAGATGACATAAATTTAAACTAGCAGAACTACTCGTCGTCCGAGGGCATCCGGTACGACTCTTCAGAGTCATCCGAGAGCCCCCAGAACTCCTCGTCCTCCTCCAACGATGACTCGATGGGGATCAGCATCGAGGAGCCGGCCTCGTCCTCCTTCTTTACGTCATCCTCCTCCTCCTCCTTCTTCTTCTTCTCCTCGGCATCACGCTTCCAGTAGAACTCCTGCTCGGCCTGGACGTACTCGGGATGCTCCCTCGCAAACCGAGCCATCACCGCCTTGTCGCTCTCGCCGGGAGTGACGACAATCGCCGGTCTCTTCTTCTTCTTCTTCTTCCTCTTCTTCTTCTTCCTCTTCTTCTTCTTCTTCTTCTTCTTCTTCTTCTTCGCCGACATCTCCTCCATTCGGATGCCCTATGGCACGAGCCACTCCGTCACCGCCTAGGTCTCGATCTCCGGGAAGTTGATGCCCGTCTTCTGCCATCCGGCACGCCACACCGCCACATCGTAGGCACGCGTGGCCTCTTCGGCGGTGCGATACGTGCCGAGCCACCAACGCCGCCCAGAGTCAGAGAACTCCACTCCGAAGTTCCCGGAGGGCTTTGCCCTCAATTTCGAAGAAACCCGACTTTCCCTTCGGCGTCTTCTTCGGTGCCATCGGGTGGTGGCGGCGGCCGGAGCGAGTCGGGGCGGCGGCGGGTGGAGAGATGCCGGGGTGGTGGCGTGCGGGCGGGGCGGAGGCGGATGGAGCAGGGCAGCGGCGTGCAGTGCGGGCAAGGGCATGCGGCGGCGGCGTGTAGTGCGGGCAGGGCGGGCGGAGGCCGGAGCGGAGGCGGACGGGTCGGCGCGGGGCGGAGGCGGGCGGGGCTGAGGCGGACGGGGCTGGGGCGGGGCGGAGGCGGCCGGAGCGAAGGCGGACGGGGCCGGGGCTCGGTGCGGCGACGACCCAATCCACCCGTAGGACGGCGGACGACGGCCCAGGCGGGGTGGAATCGGCGTCGAGGGTTGGGACGGGGCTGGATCTGCGGCGGGGCGGCGTCGGGAAGCTGTGGCGGGCGGGAGGAAGAAGGAGGAAATGAACTGAAGGGTGGTTGGGCGTTGGCGCGCGGCCGCGGTTTTTTACATCTCCTACCTCCGGCGATGTAAATTTGCACCGCGAGGTGTCGTATTTTACATCTCCAGGAGGTGGAGATTTTTCTTTTTACATATGGATCATGTGTTGGAGAGTTGTTTGTCTCAGAAGATTCAAAAGTTGGTCATCTATTAAAGATGATCTAAAATGCACTGCAACGCGGCAGCAGAGGCTGTGACCTTACGTTGCGGGCTCTTGACATCCACATGAGCTTTATCCTTGAATAATACCACTGAAGTACTAACGACGGAGCACCAAACAAACGCTTTTGTGTTTTGTGGTTGTGCCAGTCGCTGAGGCATCAGTGGATAGAGAAGTGTGACGCATGAGAATATATATCTAGTGATACCCGCTCAGATTACCATGATACCAGCATTCAAACAGAATTAGATATGCTCTAAGCAGCTATGATGTCACGGTGTATCATCTAAAAGTGATATCACTAGATATGCTCTTTCCAACACGAAACCAACGCAAGGGAGTAGTAAGTAGGTAACACCACTAACAGGCCATCGGACTCTCTAAAACAAAAACAGCAATGCTTGACCGTGTGTTATGTCATAAAGCTCCAAATCGAGCTTTGAGCTGCGTGTGTAAAAAAAACCAGCAATAAATGGTCCTGTTTGTCTTTTCATTCATGCCGAAAGAGTATGTGCGTCTGAACTGATAATTTTTCACTTTTTCGAAAAAGGGGACTTTTATTATTTCAAAGATTTAAGCATTACATTCGGTCTCTGTATAATTAAGATGCACAAACTCAAATAAGGTCTTTTTTAAGTAGTTTGGATTGCTTATCATATACTCCCTCCGGTCCTTTTTAGTTCGCATATAAGATTTGACTGAAGTCAAGTCTCGTAAAGTTTGACCAACTTTGTAGAAAAAATAAAAATAAGGTCTTCTCACACAAATAAAAAATAAAAATGTTAAATACAAAGAAACATTTAGAGTATGTATAACGCCTAAAGCGGAGAGGGGCAATTCTAAGATCATGCTACCACCCATGTTAGATAAAACTATCCCTCACCGTATCCTCCAATTGTGTACACACCTCCGTAAATAGGTCTCGATTCTCCACATGTTGTAGAGAGGACCATAACGAGGATTCTGGTACATATGTAGATAACCTATAACAGAGAAGTACTTTCATTGTTAAAAACCTTATCATTTCTACATAACAAAAGCGACCAAATAACGACAAGTGCTCCCATCCTGAGAAGAGTTCTAAACCTGTGATCAATCCCATGTAACCAGTTGCCAAATACATTAGCAACACTACATGGAGGATACAAGCCATAAACTATTTGGAAGTCTGGCCATATAAAACGAGCTAATTTGCATTGGAAGAAGGAAAGACTTGCATGCAACCGCCTCCTCCTCTAAAAAATTAGGGTTCCTCTGCCTCCCGCCGGCGTAGCCGCTGGTCCGCCTCGCCTCCGGTGGCCTTAGGGCCATGGGGGCGCGGTGGATCCCGAGCCTTGCCAATGGGAGAGCTCCGTTTTTAAATGTGTTTTGAGTTTTGTTAGGGTTTGTGTCCTGCTCAGGAAGGCGAGACGGTGGCGGCTCCCTGAAGATGGAATAAAGTTCTCCCCGCCTAGCCCCCGTTCCAATGGTGCATCTAGCATCGCCGGTGGGAATGTGGAGATTTGTCTCTGGCAGATTTGTCTTGGGTGGGTGTGCTCGGATCTTTTCGTCGTTTGTCTACGTTCGTGTGTCTTCAGGTTGGATTCTTCCAATCTACACTACTTTTCATCGGCGTCGGTTGCTGTTTTGGTGCGTTCATCCTATGGGGCCTTAGCACGATGACTTCCCGACTGTCTACTACAACAAGTTTTGCCTAGCTCCGATGAAGGAGGGGCGATGACGGTGGTGCACCTTCGGCTCACTTCAGTGCTTGTAGTCGTTGTTAGGTGGTCTATGAATCTAAATGTAATTTTTATTATTTTTGGTGTTCGTTGTACTGACATGATCGAAGATGAATAGATCAGATATTTTCCTGCAAAAAAATTGCATTAGAAGAATAAATGTTTTATCGTTTCCTCATGGTTACAATACATTGTGGACTTTCATGCCAATATCTCTTAATAAGGTTATTTTTAGTAAGAATGACTCCGCGACGAAGATACCATGCAAAGATTTTATTCTTAAGTGGTACCTTCACCTTTCAGATTTTCTTATTATTATCAACTGACACATTATACTGGATTAACGCTCTATACATAGACTTCACCGAGAATTGTCCATTCCCATGGAGGTTCCATCGGAATACATCAGACCCATGTAACAATTGCACCATGGACAACCGCCGAAGCAGAATGTTTCATGATTGTAGTCTGGATCCAATTAAATCTCTTCTGAACGTCACATTTGGAGGAAATGATTCCGTTACCATGGCGATAGTATCACCCTTGTGGCGCACAATATTGTATAGAGCCAGATATTGTTCCCGGAATGTTGCATTTCCTAGCCAGTTGTCCTCCCAAAATCTAATTCCGAGGGTCCTAGAATGATCCGTAGCAGAAGAAATATTTCTTCGTAGCCGTTAGACCCGCCCAAAAGTGGAAATCCCCAGGCTTCCACTATATTTGGGATACTGCCTTGGAACCCACATAATTCCTTCTTAGGAGGGTTTGACATACACCATCTCCCATTAGTAATTTAAACCACCATTTGCCAAGGACGGCCCTATTCTTAACCTCAAGGTCATGAACGCCCAACCCGCCTTGGTCTGGGATGGCAAACCACACTCCGTTTAGCCAGTTGATATTTCTTTCTCTTGCCATCTCCTTGCCAAAAGAATTTTGATCGAAAGTAATCCAATCTATATAAAACTCCTTTCAGCAACTGGAAGAAAGAAATCATATATAGTACCATATTACTTAGTACTGAATTTATGAGGATCAATCTTCCACCCAGAGACAACAGTTTACCTTTCCAACTGCTAAGTCTTTTTTGCAGTCTCTCCTCGACGTGTTTCCATTCAACATTTGTGAGTCTTCGATAATGTATCGGTATCCCCAAATATGTGATCGGAAATTGTCCAAACCCATATCTGAAAAGTTCAGCGTATAGGTGGGCATTGTCTTGAGCCCCGCCAAAGCAAAACAATTCACTTTTATGAAAATTTATCTTAAGACCCCGAGTTGCTCGAATGCTGATAAAATTAGTTTTAGATTTCTCGCTTTCGCGAGGTCATGATCCATGAAGAGAATAGTATCATCGGCATATTGAAGTACAGAGAGACCACCATCAACTAGTGTAACATCCCAAAATTCTAATTTGAAATGTTATATTAAATAAATAGTTTTGATTGATTGTTTTATTGTGGTGTGGTTGCTTGTGTGAAATTGAGTAAATTTGAAACTTTAAAAGTTAAATGAGAGGGAATAAAAGGACTTTCCCAAATTTTCACCTTGCATTTATGATATCCTTGAATTCAAATTTCATTTCATCACAAAACCCTAGAGAGAAGATGATATGACTTCTTCCATTTAATTAAATGAAAAAGGGTTTTGAAAATGTTTGAATTCCTTTTGGAAATATTCCAAATTCAGAAACTTTATGCAACTCAATGATTTCCATGAGAGAAGATAAAAATGATTTCTTCAAATTATATGAAATATGAGTTGGAAGTTTAAAAGAATCAAATTTAAAGTCCCTTTGAAGTTATTTTGAAACCCACTTTCAATTTGGAGTTATTTAGTTTTTATTCAAATTATTTTTCTCCAAAAATAAAATATATTAAAAATAGGGTAAAATGATTCCCTACAATAAAAAAATGGAGGGAAATAAATTTGAAGTTATTTTCGTATTTTAAAACATTTTTATTTGGTTTTTATTTGAACCAGTAGCACTGTTCACTTTGTCTAACTTTTTGTGGAATCTATTTGCCTCGTAAAATATGTTCATTATTTAGGAAAAAATTCTGAAAATTTTGATATATAATATGCCTATGTACAATTTTATTTTTATTTTTGTTATTTAGTTTCCTTTTTCTGTTTTATTTTAAAAAACAAAAACTACGCGTGCGCCTGGAACTAACAGTCGCCCACGTGCGCAGCATAGTGGCATCGGGTGACCCATCATTTTATTTTTCTTCTCTCCTACATGGGCCAGGCCCAACCGGCCATATTCTTTCCCCAATTTTTTTTCACAAATGTTTTTCTTTTTCAGTTGACCGAATAAAAAAAACTGCAGCCGCAGTGTACGCGGTGGGCCCGCCGGCGGAAACCTTTTGGCCCATGGCGCACCTTTCCCCTTTGTCTCTTTTCGTTTCGTCTATATTTAGTCCTACATTGTCTAGCCTTTGACCTGTAAGCCTCTTTTTCACCTATAAATATAGACCCATAGAACTTGCAAAAATCATCTGATTCAGATTAAATCAATACTAGTACAAATGCCCGTGCGTTGCAACGGGCAAAAAATATCAAAAAAACTATTCCGGCATGCTAGTACACGCCACTTTTTGTATCCAAGTCTAACAAACATAACAAATGGTAGAAGATAACATTACACATAGATCTACTCCAATGGCCACACCATTGCTCTGATTGGAGTTTGCCATGAATGCAACAGGGAAAATTGGTGGGAATTCAAACTTAGTGATAATTGTTAGATGTCTCACATTTCGCAAAACCAGCTCCACGTGCCACTTCTTATATAAAACTCTTACAAACATCACAAAATAATGTAACCCTCACCTCCAGTGACAATGTGAAAGTAATGTTATTGTACCAAATCCTTCCAGAATTCAACTAAAGGAACAGTAAAAATAGTTATATTCAAGAATGGGGGAAAATATTGATCGAAGTATGAAGGAAACCTTTGTCAAACTTCGGAGATATGTTTGCTTAAAAATAGATAATGGCCACCATCATTCGGATATAAATTTTAGTAGCAACATACATTTTACTTTACATATCATGTAGCCAGCAATGTGTTTGATATTCAGTTAGGATATTGTTGAATAATACATGCAGGTGTAAGAGAACATAAAAACAGTGTGAGCTTAAGTTGGGTTTAACCCACCTTACCAACATAATTATTTCTATCTTTATTAGGTGGACCATGGACTTTAGAGTCATTTAAATCTAGGGGTGAACCACCATGGGCATGCCGTTAACCTAAAAGACAAATGATTTGATATCTTGACACACATCTACAACTGTGAATGAGGTGCAATACTCCACCACTGAAATGAAAGCAAAAGATAAAATTAGCAAAGCTAGAGGATTAGCATATATCTCCAGTGTGAGAATAATTCTGCAAAGCAAAAGAAAAGGAGATCATGCTATCAACATACATAGCTTGATGCCACATAAATTAACTTGTTTAACCCTCACACACCCTGATCTTGAATGTATTTTGTTGCTGCATAAATATGAACAGAATGAATCAAACAAATCAAATAATCCTAAAGAATTAACAGCCAACAATAGGCACACGATCGTGGTGCTGACATAACGACTGTTTTAGTACCAAATATATTCAGTGGGAAACTTTTGACTTCATAGAGAATGGAATGGGCATGGGCGGGGGTCTTCTCATACAGCTAATACCTTCTTGCTTTCTCATTTGGGACCTGAAAAGAAACAAGAAAAAAAGTTGTGGCCATTAAAATCATTTACAATGTCAACTAAAAATATAGTCTTCCCCATGACTCCTTACCAGAGAGTAGATGCTCCAAATGTATTAAGAACTTATTGTCCAACATTATAGTGATATAAGCAAAATCCAGGAAATTACTAAAGATTTTTTTTACTCTTCTTGGAAATCAGGTAAGCTTGTTTGGATGTAGCAGAACTTATGTCCAACATTACAGTGATATAGACATGTTATCAAAGTAATGCTACTGACATGCCCATGCGTGTGGCAATGGATATAAGCTGAGGCAATATATATGCTCATAGAGAGAGAATCCTTGAAAGGGTTGTTCTACAGTCTAAAAATATCATTAGTTCTCTCATGTATCTAAAAATATATAAAACAAATAATGGAGGTTTCATCCAGATTTCAATTCTTACCATTGGAAGTAGCTTAGCTTTCACCCCACATGTTCTGTCATATGATAACCTATCCAAGAAAAATCAAAACTTTTTTCAACCTACTTTTCGTAAAGAAGCGTGAAATTTTATAGCAGAAGTTCCACAAGCACATACATGGCACTTATATTTGCATATTCACAGAAATGGAGAATGATATAAAGAGGAATATTTTAGGCTGACAGTCCGACACCATGTCCGATGCGGTTCAGATGCATGTATTTCTATGGCTAGATATGCATATAATTTTACATATACACTGGGAACGTGCATCTGCCCTGCTACCAAAGTGACCATTCTACATTCCCTATGAAATTTGTGCTTCTGCCAGGCATTTGTGGGAACATATGACATGCATAATGCATGATAAATGAAGAAAAACAAGAGGACTGGAGATTAAAGTGAGAATGATTCCTATATTTTCATAAGTTTCTAAATTGCTCCCAATCCCACAAAAATAAAATAGGAGATACTCCATTCTCTCTGTAATACCTTGATGTAGAATGTTACTAACCACTTGCTGATTTTTGAAATAGGTATACAACTACTGGCTTCAATGTTTTCCATCGACTCCGCATATATACACATCGGTAAACTGTACATTGGTATGCACTGCAAGCACAACACATTTGATGTGAAACTGAAACTACACACTTCAAAGAAGAAGATTAAGCATAGCACAGAACCACATGACGTGAGACATTTATGAGTTCCACTTCAACAACAATCATGCCTCCCATGCCTGCCTCTTGCAAGGTTAGCTTCAGTACATACCTCAAGCGGAGAACCGACAGATTGAGTTATGGCAAAGTGTGGAGCATCGAGCGGACGGCGGGCGAAATCAGCTGAGGCGACATTGAACAGCAACTTCGAGCACGGAACTTGCGATGACATTGACCCGAGCTTGCATGGAGAGTTGCGGTTCCTCCTTCCGCTTCCCACGTGGTGCCCAATGCCGCCGGTAGGACCTTGTGCACGGGAAGCTGTTGGAAATATGCCCTAGAGGCAATAATAAAATGATTATTATATTTCCTTATTCATGATAATTGTCTATTATTCATGCTATAATTGTATTATCCGAAAATCGTAATACATGTGTGAATAAATAGACCACAATGTGTCCCTAGTGAGCCTCTAGTTGATTAGCTCGTTGATCAACAGATAGTCATGGTTTCCTGGCTATGGACATGGGGATGTCATTGATAACGGGATCACATCATTAGGAGAATGATGTGATGGACAAGACCCAAACCTAAGCATAGCACAAAGATCGTGTAAGTTCGTTTTGTGAGAGCTTTTCTAATGTCAAGTATCATTTCCTTAGACCATGAGATTGTGCAACTCCCGGATACCGTAGGAGTGCTTTGGGTGTATCAAACGTCACAACGTAACTGGGTGGCTATAAAGGTGCACTACGGGTATCTCCAAAAGTGTCTGTTGGGTTGGCACGAATCGAGACTGGGATTTGTCACTCCGTATGACGGAGAGGTATCTCTGGGCCCACTCGGTAATGCATCATCATAATGAGCTCAATGTGACCAAGGGGTTGGTCACGGGATCATGCATTACGGTACGAGTAAAGTGACTTGCCGGTAACGAGATTGAACAAGGTATTGGGATACCAACGATCGAGTCTCGGGCAAGTAACGTACCGATTGACAAAGGGAATTGAATACGGGATTGATTAAGTCCTCGACATCGTGGTTCATCCGATGAGATCATCGAGGAGCATGTGGGAGCCAACATGGGTATCCAGATCCCGCTGTTGGTTATTGACCGGAGAGGCGTCTCGGTCATGTCTGCGTGTCTCCCGAACCCGTAGGGTCTACACACTTAAGGTTCGGTGACGCTAGGGTTGTAGAGATATTAGTATGCAGTAACCCAAAAGTTGTTCTGAGTCCCGGATGAGATCCCGGATGTCACGAGGAGTTCCGGAATGGTCCGGAGGTAAAGATTTATATATAGGAAGTCCAGTTTCGGCCAGCGGGAAGGTTTCGGGGGTTACCGGTATTGTCCCGGGACCACCGGAAGGGTCCCGGGGGTCCACCGGATGGGGCCACCTATCCTGGAGGACCCCATGGGCTGAAGTGGCATGGGAACCAGCCCCTGATGGGCTGGTGCGCCCCACCCAAGGGCCCAAGGCGCCTAGGGTTGGAAACCCTAGGGGGCCGTTGCCCCCCGAGGGGGCATGCGCCCCCTGGTTGGAAACCCTAAGGGGGTCGTTGCCCCAGGGGCCGCCGCACCCCCTTTAGATGGGATCTCCAAGGGGGCATGCGCCCCCTATATATAGTGGAAGGGAGGGAGGGCAGCCGCACCTTGCTCTTGGCGCCTCCCTCTCCCTCCGTAACACCTCTCCTCCCCGCTTGTGCTTGGCGAAGCCCTGCCGGGATCCTGCTGCATCCACCACCACGCCGTCGTGCTGCTGGATCTTCATCAACCTCTCCTTCCCCCTTGCTGGATCAAGAAGGAGGAGACGTCTTCCCAACCGTACGTGTGTTGAACGCGGAGGTGCTGTCCGTTCAGCACTTGGTCATCGGTGATTCGGATCACGGCGAGTACGGCTCCATCATCCCCGTTCACTTGAACGCTTCCGCTCGCGATCTACAAGGGTATGTAGATGCACTCCTATTCCCCTCGTTGCTAGAATACTCCATAGATTGATCTTGGTGATGCGTAGGAATTTTTTAATTTCTGCTACGATCCCCAACAGAAGCTAACGACACGCAGTCGACATTAGATCAGAACAGTGGAGAGAGGACCCGGTCCGGTGGAAACAACACTGGCCATGGTTTTCCAAAGGCATGTACTGCAACATAATCATGGGCACTCATCACTTCGAATCCATATACCGCTGCAACAGTTTTTATCTACAGCCAAGACAGATTCACTGCTTGCTTATCATGGAAATTCTCAGAACAACAACTACGCTGACAGGCACGATGACACCAGCCCCTTCACCAACCACGGAAACACAATCGTCTTCTTTCGCATGGGTTGTATGACGGCTGGCTGCTGCGGGCGCTCGACCTGTTGTCCATGATGCGGAGTTTGCACCACTCAAGGGATTTGAGTTTTCGAGCACCACGACGCTCGCGAGCCATAGACCGGCCACCACATCAGCTAGCCGCCGGCCGTCGTTCAATTAGCAATCGAGGGACCATGAAGCAAGGCACTAATCCACAGAACCGCACGAGGAGCGGAAAAATCGAATCTTTGGGCCGCCTACCAACTAAGGAACAAGAGCAATGGGCTGATTATTTAAAATATGAGGTGTTTTTATGTAAAACATGCTGAGCGAAACGTTGTTCACTTAATCGTGGACTGCGGGTTGATTACCCAAAAGTACAGGGACTTTTTTGCAAAAGTACTAACGACGGACGACCAGAAGCAATCGCTGGTTTATTAGTAGGTAGAGATTTTGGTTTGACTAGATTCACTAAACAAAAATATATTTTTCTTCTTTTCGACAGGACTTCTGGAAGTTGTCTCCTCTCTCCGAAGTCGTCTTTTCTCTACCTTATATATAAGGTATCTTTCTTCGTATTTTTTTATATACTCCCGTAGCTTATTATTTCTAGACTAGTGTGATAAAATAATTAGATTATCAATTAGTCTCTGTATTTACACTTTAGGCGTAGAAATCTTTTAGCAATAGCTCATTTTCTTCCGTAAAATAGCATGACCCTAATTTTTCAAATAGCCATAACTTTTTACTCATTTATTCAAATTAGACGAAACCAACGCCAATATTTTCGTCTTGATTCCTCTTATCTAGTGAATCTATCAAATAAACTTTTTACAACTTTCAAATTTCGAAATTTTTTCAGATTCATATTCAAACTTCTTTTGATCATATCTTTTTATCCGTAGCTCCGTTTTCGATGAACCAAACTGCATTGGATTCGTATTGAAGTAGTCTTTCCGTTTGCACAATTAGTGTCAGTTTTCCAAGATATAATTTTGAGCTTAGCCAGTTACTCTACTAGTCCACCAAAGAGTTCTTATACAACATTCTAAGCAGATTCAATGTCATATTGAATTACTTGTATCTTTTGTTTCGTTATTCCAAATCCACCAATTCTTTTTCCTACATTTTCACATTGACTTCCTACGTCCAGTAGCATAATTAGTTTCAAATTTTGATCTTTTCAAATTTGAACGATTCAAAATTTGAACTCGAAACTTCACTTAATCATATCTTGTAAACTGTAGTGTTTTTTCAATTGATTCCTTTTTTTCAAATTGAATTCCTAGGCGTAATCTAACATCTTGAGGCATCACCACACTTTTTCACCGAAATTAGGATCTGATCTTGCAAAATAATTTGATTAGGTTCTTTTGGAGTTTTTGCAATGTTTCTTTGCCTTTTCTTTTGGATCTTTGAGTGATTGCTTATGTGTGGTTATAATTGCTTGCTTACAATAGATTGATCGGAGTGTGACGGGTAGAACTGTCAGGAATTATGAGTGTGAAGAATCTTCATCAACAGTACAAGGCAAGTTCACACTTTGATCATACTCTTCCTATACCCAATTTTACTTGCATTAGATACACCCTCAAAGATTGCTTCAGTAGGATTGGGAATATGTGGTTATTTACCTTTGTTATAAATCCTCGAGTACTGTGTGTCAGCATATCGATCCAGGGATGACACTTAAGCACAGAGACTTGATCCATTTGGGCCGGGTTGCTACAAGATGGTATCAGAGCACATGTTGAATGTAGGAAATGACCCCTAGAAACTGGCAAGCCCATAGGAAAGATTTTCTCTAAAACTTTATTTTCAACAAGATCTTTTACCTCTCTTCCTTTTTGAGTTTTATCAAATATTCCCTTTTAGCTGGACAATACCATTTCCCCCTTTTGACCACACGAAGATTCGATTGATGAGACCACTTCAAGAAGTACAAGATATCGAACAGCTAAGACCACTCCGGAATGAAGAGGATTTTACCGTGCATTATAATAATGGAAACTACAACGGTTGAAGACTAGGAGAAATTAAAGGCTCGGAAGAACCCCTGGCTTCCATATTTTAGATGAAGAGCTTCACCCTAAGGCAAGGACAACACTACGAATACTTTTCCTATGGTCCAACCCTTATGGAATTTGTCAGACTATTGAAGCTACCAATACCTGAGATCAAGGTGTGTCGGAAAAAGACCGGAATATGGAGCGTTAAAAACTCAAAGTCTTTGTCAAGAAAACTCTAAGGCAGGAGATATCAACTATGGAATGATAGCTCATGGCAATGGCATGGGAATAAACACGACTATCCATGATGTTATCGCCCGCTTAGGCTATTGTCACCGTGCTGAGTTAAGCATGCATTTCTTTAGAAGGATTAGATGACAAAAGGGCTAATGGAGCACCTATCAGCAAAAGATGAAGTTTTAACCATAGCTAGTGTATCACCAGGATCTAGAGTAGTACATCAAGAATTTTAAGATGGACCTACACGAAGCCGTATTTGACAAGGAACCATTTTGTGAAGAACTCAGGACCCAGAAGCTGGATGTAACCAAGCTGGAGGAGCAGAACCTCGAGATACCGGAGATTCGTCAGGAACTGAAGGACAGTAGGACCATGGTTCATGCCAAAGATGTTGAAACCCAGAAGTTTGGAACGCAACTCCAGAATATTAAAGGACGTCATGAGCGACTCCGCGTCAACAGAAGTGACCTGGTAGAAGAACTTGAGAAGATCAGCAAGCACGATCAGAAGAAGACCAAACCCATGTCGTATACTTATGTTTAGATGCAACGATTGTGAGCTGTCATTTGTTTGATGTTTTTCTGACAGCCACAAAATAAAATATGTCTCTTCAAAACTATTTTTTGTATTGTGTGTATCCCTCTCTATCTCTCTTATCTCACCCCGAAACCCTTGGAACCAATAGAGATGAATGGAGATGAACTCACATTTTTGGGACCGATACGTCAATTGGAGACGGACCGATGGATTCAAAACATGGAAGATCACATGAAGAATAACACTATAGCCAGAAAGGATATGGCCCAGCATGCTCTTCAGTGCTTTGAAAGAGGTGCTGCTACTTGGTGGAGGATGTACCAAACCATCAATGGATGGCAAGGAGTAACCACTTGGAAAGAATTTAAGTTGACTCTGCTAAAGTCTCGGCTTGTGTCCCAGAAATTGAAGCCTTATGGAAATGATATGAAGAAACCTTGTGCGTGCAAGCTTTGTGGAGAAATAGGACACAACCATAAAGGACACAAGGATGAATGCCCTCATTGTGAAGAAAGTCATGATACGTCTCCGTCATACCTACTTTTCCAAACACTTTTGCCCTTGTTTTAGACTCTAACTTGCATGATTTGAATGGAACTAACCCGGACTGACGTTGTTTTCAGCAGAATTGCCATGGTGTTATTTTTGTGCAGAAATAAAAGTTCTCAGAATGGCCTGAAAATCAACGGAGATTATTTTTGGAATATATAAAAAATATTGGCCAAAAGATTCCACGTTAGGGGGCCCACACCCTTTCCATGAGGGTGGGGGCGCGCCTACCCCCTTGGCGGGCCCCCTGCCTCGTGCCCCCCTGACGCTCCACCGACCTCAACTCCAAGTCCATATATTCGTGTTCGGGGAGAAAGAAATCAGAGAGAAGGATTCATCATGTTTTACGGTAAGGAGCCACCGCCAAGCCCTAAACTCTCTCGGGAGGGCTGATCTGGATTCCGTTCGGGGCTCCGGAGAGGGGAATCCGTCGCCATCGTCATCATCAACCTTCCTCCATCACCAATTTCATGATGCTCACTGTCATGCATGAGTAATTCCATCGTAGGTTTGCTGGACAGTGATGGGTTGGATGAGATTTATCATGTAATCGAGTTAGTTTTGTTAGGGTTTGATCCCTAGTATCCACTATGTTCTGAGATTGATGTTGCTATGACTTTGTTATGCTTAATGCTTGTCACTAGGGCCCGAGTGCCTTGATTTCAGATCTGAACCTATTATTTTTTCATGAATATATGTGAGTTCTTGATCCTATCTTGCAAGTCTATAGTCACCTATTATGTGTTATGATCCGTTAACCCTGAAGTGACAATAATCGGGATACTTACCGATGATGACCGTAGTTTGAGGAGTTCATGTATTCACTATGTGTTAATGCTTTGGTCCGGTACTCTATTAAAAGGAGGCCTTAATATCCCTTAGTTTCCAATAGGACCCCGCTGCCACGGGAGGGTAGGACAAAAGATGTCATGCAAGTTCTTTTCCATAAGCACATATGACTATATTCGGAATACATGCCTACATTACATTGATGAACTGGAGCTAGCTCTGTGTCACCCTATGTTATAACTGTTGCATGATTGATCGCATCCGACATAATTATCCATCACTGATCCATTGCCTACGAGCTTTTCATATATTGTTCTTCGCTTATTTACTTTTCCGTTGCTACTGTTACAATCACTATAAAACCCAAAAATATTACTTTTGCTACCGTTACCACTACTATCATATTACTTTGCTACTAAATACTTTGCTACAGATATTAAGTTTCCAGGTGTGGTTGAATTGACAACTCAGCTGCTAATACTTGAGAATATTCTTTGGTTCCCCTTGTGTCGAATCAATAAATTTGGGTTGAATACTCTACCCTCGAAAACTGTTGCGATCCCCTATACTTGTGGGTTATCAAGACTATTTTTGGCGCCGTTGCCAGGGAGCATAGCTCTATTCTTTGAGTCACTTGGGGTTTATATCTGTTGATCACTATGAAGAACTTGAAAGATAAAAGAACCAAGTTTTTCCCTCAACTACGAGGGGAGGTAAGGAACTGCCATCTAGCTCTGCACTTGATTCACCTTCTGTTTTGAGTAAACTTGCGACACCTACACCTGCTATTCATTCTGATATGTCGCACGTTATTGATGAAGCCACTTCTGCTTTGCATGATACTTATGATGAAACTACTTCTATGGTTGATAATACTGTGCCACTAGGCGAATTTCTTGATGAACAACTTGCTAGGGCTAGAGAGAATGAAATTATTGAAAATGATAATATTGATGAAAGTGATGATGAAGATTCTCCCCCTAGATATGAATTGCCTGTTGTGCTTGAGGGTTATGTTATGGATGAAGAAACTACTAGAGACTTCTTAGCTTGCAATGATAGATCTGATCTTAACAAATTATTAGCTAAGCTCAAAGAAAAGTCTTTGAATGCTAGAATGAAATATGACCCTGTTTTTGCTACTTCACCTATCTTTATTACTGATAAGGATTATGATTTCTCTGTCGATCCTGAGTTGATTACTTTGGTTGAATCTGATCCTTTTTATGGCTATGAATCTGAAACTGTTGTGGCACATCTCACTAAATTAAATGATATAGCCACCCTGTTTACTCATGATGAGAAAACTCGCTATTACTTTATCCTTAAGTTGTTTCCGTTCTCATTAAAGGGTGATGCTATGATACGTCTCCAACGTATCTATAATTTTTGATTGCTCCATGCTATATTATCTACTGTTTTAGACATTATTGGGCTTTATTTTCCACTTTTATATTATTTTTGGGACTAACCTATTAACCGGAGGCCCAGCCCAGAATTGCTATTTTTACCTGTTTTAGGGTTTCGAAGAAAAGGAATATCAAACGGAGTCCAAACGGAATGAAACCTTCGGAAACGTGATTTTCTCATCAGATAAGATCCAGGAGACTTGGACCCTCCGTCAAGAAATCCACGAGGTGGTCACGAGGGTAGGGGGTGCGCCCCCCTCCCTAGGGTGCGCCCCCTGCCTCGTGGGCCCCTCGCAGCTCCACCGACATACTTCTTCCTCCTATATATATCCACGTACCCCCAAACGATCGGGGATGGAGCCAAAAACCTAATTCCACCGCCGCAACTTTCTGTATCCACGAGATCCCATCTTGGGGCCTATTCCGGAGCTCCGCCGGAGGGGGCATCGATCACGGAGGGCTTCTACATCATCATCCAAGCCCCTCCGATGAAGTGTGAGTAGTTTACTTCAGACCTACGGGTCCATAGCTAGTAGCTAGATGGATTCTTCTCTCTTTTTGGATCTCAATACAATGTTCTCCCCCTCTCTCGTGGAGATCTATTCGATGTAATCTTCTTTTTGCGGTGTGTTTGTTGAGACCGATGAATTGTGGGTTTATGATCCAGTCTATCTATGAATAAATTTGAATCTTCTCTGATTTATTTATGATTGGTTATCTTTGCAAGTCTCTTCGAATTATCAGTTTGGTTTGGCCTACTAGATTGGTTCTTCTTGCCATGGGAGAAGTGCTTAGCTTTGGGTTCAATCTTGCGGTGTCCTTTCCCAGTGACAGAAGGGGCAGCAAGGCACATATTGTATTGTTGCCATCGAGGATAACAAGATGTGGTTTTTATCATATTGCATGAAACTATCCCTCTACATCATGTCATCTTGCTTAAGGCGTTACTCTGTTTTTAACTTAATACTCTAGATGCATGCTGGATAGCGGTCGATGAGTGGAGTAATAGTAGTAGATGCAGAATCGTTTCGATCTACTTGTCTCGGACATGATGCCTATATACATGATCATACTTAGATATTCTCATAACTATGCTCAATTCTGTCAATTGCTCAACAGTAATTTGTTCACCTACCGTAGAATACTTATGCTCTTGAGAGAAGCCACTAGTGAAACCTATGGCCCCCGGGTCTCTTTTTCATCATATCAATCTGCATCACTTTATTATTGCTTTGCTTTTACTTTATTTACTTTGCATCTCTATACCAAAAATACCAAAAATATTATTTATCATCTCTATCAGATCTCACTTTCGTAAGTGACCGTGAAGGGATTGACAACCCCTAAGCGCGTTGGTTGCGTTGAGCTATTGTTTTTGTGTAGGTACGAGGGACTCTAGCGTAGCCTCCTACTGGATTGATACCTTGGTTCTCAAAAACTGAGGGAAATACTTATGCTACTTTGTTGCATCATCCCTTCCTCTTCAGGGAAATCCAACGCAGTGCTCAAGAGGTAGCAAGAAGGATTTCTGGCGCCGTTGCCGGGGAGTCTACGCAAAAGTCAACATACCAAGTACCCATCACAATCCCTATCTCCCGCATTACATTATTTTCCATTTGCCTCTCGTTTTCCTCTCCCCCCAATTCACCCTTGCCATTTTATTCGCCCTCTCTCTCTATCCTCCCTCTCTATTTGCCTCTTTTTGCCTGTTTCTTGTTTGCTCGTATGGTTGGAATAGTCGTTTATTTATTACTAAACAGAGAACCTAAGATTTATGGATCCTCATCCGATTGCTAACCTTTTTAAGAGATCCAGTTATGTTGAACCAATTGCTAGTGAGTTTTGTGCACTAGATTATCTTTATGAAGTTTTGCTTGAAATTCGTGAATCTGAAAATTGCGATGAAGTATTTTATGAAGTGATTCATGATAGATCTTTGAATAAAAATCATGATTGCAATGATGTTATTATAAATTCTATTAATGTGAATTGTGCTAATAATATGCAAAACCCTAAGCTTGGGGATGCTAGTTTCGCTATGTCCTCTACTTGTTGCAATGATCATGATTGGGGTGATTCTTCTTATGATCTTGAAAATTTATTTAAGCCCCATGACGAATATGAGATTGATAATAGTGTTTGCAATATTATTGAAAGTGGGTTTGGAAGAGTGTCAACTTTAGATCCCACATATTTGGAGAATGTTCAATCTTATGAAAATCTTGATAAAAGTGGGTTTGGAGAAGTCATGACTTTCGTTAATGTTAATCCCACTATTTTGGAAGAGTGTCAACTTTGCATGCATGTGGATCATGTTGAAAATATTTTATGTGATAGCTATTTTGTTGAATTTTCTTATGATCGTACATGTAGTTACTATGAGAGAGGAAAATATGGTTGTAGAAATTTTCATGTTACTAAATTACCTCTCGTTATGTTGAGATTGCTATTGTTTGTTTCCTCTTCCTTGCATATGCTAGTTTTTGCTTGCCTTGATAATTTGTTTGCCTATAAGATGCCTATGCATAGGCAGTATGTTAGACTTATATGTGTTCGTCACATGCTTTATGATGCTCCTTTTGCGCTTCAATTCTTGTCTTTCATGTGAGCATTGTTAAAATTAACAATGCCTAGCTTTAAGGCTTTAAAGAAAAGCGCTTGTTGGGAGACAACCCAATATTTATCCTTCCTGTTATTTAATAAATTATTTATCCTATGTTTTGGTTGTGTTTTTTGTGTTTAATTAGTGTTTGTGCCAAGTAGAACCGTTGGGAAGACTTGGGGAAAGTCTTGTTGAACTTGCTGTAAAAAACAGAAACTTTAGCGCTCACGAGAACTGCTGTCATTTTTATTTGGAAAGTGCTATTTAGTTAATTCTTTTTGCAGATGATTAATAGATAAATTCCTCACGTCCAGAAATTTATTTTAGAATTTTTGGGGTTCCATATCTTGCGCTATCTACAGATTACTACAGACTGTTCTGTTTTTGACAGATTCTGTTTTTCGTGTGTTGTTTGCTTATTTTGATGAATCTATGGCTAGTAAAATAGTTTATAATCCATAGAGAAGTTGCAATAAATTAGGTATAACACCCATATAAATAAATAATGAGTTCATTACAGTACCTTGAAGTGGTCTTTTGTTTTCTTTCGCTAACGGAGCTCACGAGATTTTCTACTTTAAGTTTTGTGTTGTGAAGTTTTCAAGTTTTGGGTAAAGATTTGATGGATTATGGAACAAGAAGTGGCAAGAGCCTAAGCTTGGGGATGCCCATGGCACCCCCAAGATAATCTAAGGACACCTAAAAGCCAAAGCTGGGATGCCCCGGAAGGCATCCCCTCTTTCGTCTACTTCTATCGGTAACTTCACTTGGAGCTATATTTTTATTCACCAGATGATATGTGTTTTGCTTGGAGCGTCTTTTATGATTTGAGTCTTTGCTTGTTAGTATACCACAATCATCCTTGCTGTACAGACCTTTTGAGAGAGCCATACATGATTTGGAATTTGATAGAATACTCTATGTGCTTCACTTATATCTTTTGAGCTTTATAGTTTTGCTCTAGTGCTTCACTTATATCTTTTAGAGCACGGTGGTGGATTTGTTTTATAGAAACTATTGATCTCTCATGCTTCACTTAGAGAGTCATAATAGCATGGTAATTTGCTTAAAATCCTAATATGCTTGGTATGCAAGATTAATAATAAAACTTTCTTATGAGTGTGTTGAATACTAAGAAAAGTTTGATGCTTGATGATTGTTTTGAGATACGGAGGTAATAATATCAAAGTCATGCTAGTTGAGTAGTTGTGAAATTGAGAAATACTTGTGTTGAGGTTTGCAAGTCCCATAGCATGCACGTATGGTAAACGTTATGCAACAAATTTGAAACGTGAGGTGTTATTTGATTGTCTTCCTTATGAGTGGCGGTCGGGGACGAGCGATGGTCTTTTCCTACCAATCTATCCCCCTAGGAGCATGCGCGTAGTGCCGAGGTTTTTGATGACTTTTAGATTTTTGCAATAAGTATGTGAGTTCTTTATGACTAATGTTGAGTCCATGGATTATACGCACTCTCACCCTTCCATCCTTGCTAGCCTCTTCGGTACCGTGCATTGCCCTTTTCTCACATTGAGAGTTGGCGCAAACTTCGCTGGTGCATCCAAACCCCGTGATATGATACGCTCTTTCACACATAAACCTCCTTATATCTTCCTCAAAACAACCGCCATACCTACCTATTATGGCATTTCCATAGCCATTTCGAGATATATTGCCATGCAACTTTTCATCATTCCGTTCATCATGACACATTCATCATTGTCATATTGCTTAGCATGATCATGTATTTGACATAGTATTTGTGGCAAATCCACCGTTCATAATTCTTTCATACATGTCACTCTTGGTTCATTACATATCCTGGTACACCGTCGGAGGCATTCATATAGAGTCATCTTTGTTCTAGTATCGAGTTCTAATCATTGAGTTGTAAATAAATAGAAGTGTGATGATCATCATTATTAGAACATTGTCCCAAGTGAGGAATAAAAAAAGAGAAAGGCCATAAAAAAGAGAAGACCCCAAAAAAGAGAAAGGCCATAAAAAAGGAAAGGCCCAAAAAAATGAGAGAAAAAGAGAGAAGGGACAATGTTACTATCCTTTTACCACACTTGTGCTTCAAAGTAGCACCATGATCTTCATAGTAGAGAGTCTCTCATGTTATCACTTTCATATACTAGTGGGAATATTTCATTATAGAACTTGGCTTGTATATTCCAACAATGGGCCTCCTCAAGTGCCCTAGATCTTCGTGAGCAAGCAAGTTGGATGCACACCCACTAGTTTATTTTGTTGAGCTTTCATACATTTATAGCTCTAGTGCATCCGTTGCATGGCAATCCCTACTCCTCGCATTAACATCAATCGGTGGGCATCTCCATAGCCCATTGATTAGCCTCGTTGATGTGAGACTTTCTCCTTTTTTGTCTTCTCCACATAACCCCCCTCCATAATATTCTATTCCACCCATAGTGCTATGTCCATGGCTCGCGCTCATATATTGCGTGAAAGTTTATAGGTTTGAGATTACTAAAGTATGAAACAATTGCTTGGCTTGTCATCGGGGTTGTGCATGATGATAGCATTCTTGTGTGACGAAAATGAAACATGACTAAACTATATGATTTTGTAGGGGTGAACTTTCTTTGGCCATGTTATTTTGAGAAGACATAATTGCTTAGTTAGTATGCTTGAAGTATTATCATTTTTATGTCAATATGAACTTTTGTCTTGAATCTTTCGAATCTGAATATTCATACCACAATTAAGAAGAATTACATTAAAATTATGCCAAGTAGCACTCCGCATCAAAAATTCTGTTTTTATCATTTACCTACTCGAGGACGAGCAGGAATTAAGCTTGGGGATGCTTGATACGTCTCCAACGTATCTATAATTTTTGATTTCTCCATGCTATATTATCTACTGTTTTAGACATTATTGGGCTTTATTTTCCACTTTTATATTATTTTTGGGACTAACCTATTAACCGGAGGCCCAGCCCAGAATTGCTGTTTTTTTGCCTGTTTTAGGGTTTCGAAGAAAAGGAATATCAAACGGAGTCCAAACGGAATGAAACCTTCGGAAACGTGATTTTCTCATCAGATAAGATCCAGGAGACTTGGACCCTTCGTCAAGAAAGCCATGAGGTGGTCACGAGGGTAGGGGGCGCCCCCCTAGGGCGCGCCCCCTGCCTCGTGGGCCCCTCGAAGCTCCACCGACGTACTTCTTCCTCCTATATATATCCACGTACCCCCAAACGATCGGGGACGGAGCCAAAAACCTAATTCCACCACCACAACTTTCTGTATGCACGAGATCCCATCTTGGGGCCTGTTCCGGAGCTCCGCCGGAGGGGGCATCGATCACGGAGGGCTTCTACATCATCATCGAAGCCCCTCTGATGAAGTGTGAGTAGTTTACTTCAGACCTATGGGTCCATAGCTAGTATCTAGATGGCTTCTTCTCTCTTTTTGGATCTCAATACAATGTTCTCCCCCTCTCTCGTGGAGATCTATTCGATGTAATCTTCTTTTTGCGGTGTGTTTGTTGAGACCGATGAATTGTGGGTTTATGATCCAGTCTATCTATGAATAATATTTGAATCTTCTCTGAATTCTTTTATGTATGATTGGTTATCTTTGCAAGTCTCTTCGAATTATCAGTTTGGTTTGGCCTACTAGATTGGTTGTTCTTGCCATGGGAGAAGTGCTTAGCTTTGGGTTCAATCTTGCGGTGTACTTTCCCAGTGACAGAAGGGGCAGCAAGACACGTATTGTATTGTTGCCTTCGAGCATAACAAGATGGGGTTTCTAATCATATTGCATGAAACTATCCCTCTACATCATGTCATCTAGCTTAAGGCATTACTCTGTTTTTAACTTAATACTATAGATGCATGCTGGATAGCGGTCGATGAGTGGAGTAATAGTAGTAGATGCAGAATCATTTCGGTCTACTTGTCTCGGACGTGATGCCTATATACATGATCATACCTAGATATTCTCATAACTATGCTCAATTCTGTCAATTGCTCAACAGTAATTTGTTCACCCACCATTGAATACTTATGCTCTTGAGAGAAGCCACTAGTGAAACCTATGGCCCCCGGGTCTCTTTCTCATCATATCAATCTCCATCACTTTATTATTGCTTTGCTTTTACTTTATTTACTTTGCATCTCTATACCAAAAATACCAAAAATATTATTTATCATCTCTATCAGATCTCACTTTCGTAAGTGACCGTGAAGGGATTGACAACCCCTAAGCGTGTTGGTTGCGTTGAGCCATTGTTTTTGTGTAGGTACGAGGGACTTGAGCATAGCCTCCTACTGGATTGATACCTTGGTTCTCAAAAACTGAGGGAAATACTGATGGGTAACGTAGCATAAATTCAAAATTTTCCTACATGTCACCAAGATCTATCTATGGAGTCATCTAGCAACGAGGGAGGAGTGGATCTACATACCCTTGTAGATCGCGCGTGGAAGCATTCAAGAGAATGGGGTTGATGGAGTCGTACTCATCGTGATCCAAATCACCGATGATCCTAGCGCCGAACGGACGGCACCTCCGCGTTCAACACACGTACGGAGCAGCGACGTCTCCTCCTTCTTGATCCAGCAAGGGGGAAGGAGAGGTTGATGGAGATCCAGCAGCACGACGGCGTGGTGGTGGAAGTAGCGGGATTCCAACAGGGCTTCGCCAAGCGCTGCGGGAGGAGGGAGATGCGTCATGGGAGGGAGAGGGAGGCGCCAGGGCTTAGGTGTTGCTGCCCTCCATTCCCCCACTATATATAGGGCCAAGGGAGAGGGGGGGCACAGCCTTGGCCCTTCCTCCAAGGAAGGGTGCGGCCAAGGGAGGAGTCCCTCCTCCCCAAGGCACCTCTGAGGTGCCTTCCCCTTTTAGGACTCTTCCTTTCCCTCTTCTCTTGCCGCATGGGCCTCTTGGGGCTGGTGCCCTTGGCCCATATAGGCCAAGGCGCACCCCCTACAGCCCATCTGGCCCCCCGGGGCAGGTGGCCCCACCCGGTGGACCCCCGGGACCCTTCCGGTGGTCCCGGTACAATACCGGTGACCCCGAAACTTGTCCCGATGGCCGAAATAGCACTTCCTATATATAAATCTTTACCTCTGAACCATTCTGGAACTCCTCGTGACGTCCGGGATCTCATCCGGGACTCCGAACAACTTTCGGGTTACCGCATACTAATATCTCTATAACCCTAGCGTCACCGAACCTTAAGTGTGTAGACCCTACGGGTTCGGGAGACATGCAGACATGACCGAGATGACTCTCCGGTCAATAACCAACAGCGGGATCTGGATACCCATGTTGGCTCCCACATGTTCCACGATGATCTCATCGGATGAACCACGATGTCAAGGACTTAATCAATCCCGTATACAATTCCCTTTGTCTAGCGGTACGATACTTGCCCGAGATTCGATCGTCGGTATCCCGATACCTTGTTCAATCTCGTTAACGGCAAGTCTCTTTACTCATTTCGTAACACATCATCCCGTGATCAACTCCTTGATCACATTGTGCACATTATGATGATGTCCTACCGAGTGGGCCCAGAGATACCTCTCCGTTTACACGGAGTGACAAATCCCAGTCTCGATTCGTGCCAACCCAACGGACACTTTCGGAGATACCTGTAATGTACCTTTATAGCCACCCAGTTACGTTGTGACGTTTGGCACACCCAAAGTACTCCTACGGTATCCGGGAGTTGCACAATCTCATGGTCTAAGGAAATGATACTTGACATTAGAAAAGCTTTAGCATATGAACTACACGATCTTTGTGCTAGGCTTAGGATTGGATCTTGTCCATCACATCATTATCCTAATGATGTGATCCCGTTATCAACGACATCCAATGTCCATGGTCAGGAAACCGTAACCATCTATTGATCAACGAGCTAGTCAACTAGAGGCTTACTAGGGACATGGTGTTGTCTATGTATCCACACATGTATCTGAGTTTCCTATCAATACAATTCTAGCATGGATAATAAACGATTATCATGAACAAGGAAATATAATAATAATCAATTTATTATTGCCTCTAGGGCATATTTCCAACAGTCTCCCACTTGCACTAGAGTCAATAATCCAGTTCACATCGCTATGTGATTAACACTCAAGGTCACATCCCCATGTGACTAACACCCAAAGAGTTTACTAGAGTCAATAATCTAGTTCACATTACCATGTGATTAACACTCAATGAGTCCTGGGTTTGATCATGTTATGCTTGTGAGAGATGTTATAGTCAACGGGTCTGAATCTTTCAGATCCGTGTGTGCTTTACAAATCTCTATGTCATCTCCTAGATGCAGCTACCACGTTCTATTTGGAGCTATTCCAAATAACTGTTTACTATACGAATCCAGTTTACTACTCAGAATAATCTGGATTAGTGTCAAAGTTTGCATCGGCGTAACCCTTTACGACGAACTCTTTTACCACTTCCATTATCGAGAAAATTCCTTAGTCCACTAGTTACTACGGATAACTTTGACCGTTGTCCTGTGATCCATTCTTAGATCACTCTTGTACCCCTTGCTGACTCATGGCAAGGCACACTTCAGGTGCGGTACACAGCATAGCATACTATAGAGCCTACGTCTTAAGCATAGGGGACGACCTTCGTCCTTTCTCTCTATTCTGCCGTGGTCGAGCTTTAAGTCTTAACTTCATACCTTACAACTCAGGCAAGAACTCCTTCTTTGACTGATCCATCTTGAACACCTTCAAGATTATGTCAAGCTATGTGCTCATTTGAAAGTACCATTAAGCGTTTTGATCTATCCTTATAGATCTTGATGCTCAATGTTGAAGTGGCTTAATCCAGGTTTTCCATTGAAAAACACTTTTCAAATAACCCTATATGCTTTCCAGAAATTCTACATCATTTCTGATCAACAATATGTCAACAACATATACTCATCAGAAATTCTATAGTGCTCCCACTCACTTCTTTGGAAATACAAGTTTCTCATAAACTTTGTATACACCCAAAATCTTTGATCATCTCATCAAAGCATACATTCCAACTCCGAGATGCTTACTCCAGTCCTTAGAAGGATTGTTGGAGCTTTGCATACTTATTAGCATCTTTCAGGATTGACAAAACCTTCCGGTTGTATCACATACAACCTTTCCTCAAGAAAATCGTCGAGGAAACAATGTTTTGACATCCTATCTACAAGATTTCATAAATAATGCAGTAATCGCTAATATAATTCCAACAGACTCTTAGCATCGCTATGAGTGAGAAAGTCTCATCGTAGTCAACTCCTTGAACTTGTCAGAAAACATCTTAACGACAAGTCAAGCTTTCTTAATGGTGATACTTACCATCATTGTCCGTCTTCCTTTTAAAATCCATATGTACCTAACAGCCTTACGACCATCAAGTAGTTCTTCCAAAGTCCACACTTTGTTCTCATATATGGATCCTCTCTCGGATTATATGGCCTCGAGCCATTTATCGGAATCCGGGCCCACCATCGCTTCTCCATAGCTCGTAGGTTCATTGTTGTCTAGCAACATGACTTCCAAGACAGGATCATGTACCACTCTGAAGTAGTACTCATCCTTGTCATCCTACGAGGTTTGGTAGTGACTTGATCTGAAGTTTCATGGTCACTATCATAAGCTTCCACTTCAATTGGTGTAGGTGCCACAGGAACAACTCCCTGTGCCCTTTCACACACTAGTTGAAGAGACGGTTCAATAACCTCATCAAGTCTCCACCATCCTCCCACTCAATTCTCTCGAGAGAAACTTTTCCTTGAGAAAGGACCCGATTCTAGAAACAATCCCTTATTGCTTTCGGATCTAAGACAGGAGGTATACCCAACTGTTTTGGGTGTCCTATGAAGATGCATTTATCCGCTTTGGGTTCGAGCTTATCAGCCTGAAACTTTTTCACATGAGCGTCGCAGCCCGAACTTTTAAGAAATGACAGCTTAGGTTTCCGTAAACCATAGTTCATACGGTGTCATCTCATCGGAATTACGTGGTGCCCCTTTTAAAGTGAATGTGGTTGTCTCTAATGCCTAACCCATAAACTATTGTGGTAATTCGATAAGAGACATCATGGTATGCATCATATCCAATGGGGTGCAGTTATGATGTTGGGACACACCATCACACTATGGTGTTCCAGGCTGTATTAGTTGTGAAACAATTTCCACAATGTCTTAATTTTGTGCCAAACTCGTAATTCAGATATTCATCTCTATGATCATATCATAGATCTTTTATCCTCTTGTCACGACGATCTTTCAACTTCACCCTGAAATTACTTGAACCTTTCAATAATTCAGACTCGTGATTCATCAAGTAAATATACTCAACATCTACTCAAATCATCTGTGAAGTAATAACATAACAATATCCACTACATGCCTCAGCACTCATTGGACTGCACACATCAAAATGTATTACTTCCAACAAGTTGCTTTCTAGTTCCATTTTACTGAAAACGAGGCTTTCAGTCATCTTGCCCATGTGGTATGATTTGCATGTCTCAAGTGATTCAAAATCAAGTGAGTCCAAACGGTCCATTTGCATGGAGTTTCTTCATGCATATACACCAATAGACATGGTTCGCATGCCTCAAACTTTTCAAAAACGAGTGAGCCCAAAGATCCATCAACATGGAGCCTCTTCATGCGTTTTATACCGATATGACTTAAGTGGCAGTGCCACAAGTAGGTGGTACTATCATTACTATCTTATAACTTTTGGCATGAACATGTGTATCACTATGATCGACATTCAATGAACCATTCATTTTAGGTGCAAGACCATTGAAGGTATTATTCAAATAAACAGAGTAACCGTTATTCTCCTTAAATGAATAACCGTATTGCGATAGACATAATCCAATCATGTCTATGCTCAACACAAACACCAATCTCGATGGTAGAGGGAGCGTGCGATGCTTGATCATATCAACATTGGAAACACTTCCAACACATATCGTCAGCTCCCCTTTAGCTAGTCTCCGTTTATTCCGTAGCTTTTATTTCGAGTTACTAACACTTAGCAACCGAACCGGTATCTAATACCCTGGTGCTACTAGGAGTACTAGTAAAGTACACATTAACACACTGTACATCCAATATACTTCTATCGACCTTGCCAGCCTTCTCATCTACCAAGTATCTAGGGTAATTCTGCTCCAGTGGCTGTTCCCCTTATTACAGAAGCACTTAGTCTCGGGTTTGGGTTCAACCTTGGGTTTCTTCACTAGAGCAGCAGCTGATTTGCCGTTTCATGAAGCATCCCTTTTTGCCCTTGCCCTCCTTGAAACTAGTGGTTTCACAAACCATCAACAATTGATGCTCCTTCTTGATTTCTACTTTTGTGGTGTCAAACATCGCGAATATCTCAAGGATCATCATATATGTCCCTGATATATCATAGTTCATCACAAAGTTCTAGCATCTTGGTGGTAATGACTTCGGAGAAACATCACTATCTCATCTGGAAGATCAACTCCCACTCGATTCAAATGATTGTTGTACTTAGACAATCTGAGCACAAGCTCAACAATTGAGCTTTACTCCCTTAGTTTGCAGGCTAAGAAAATCGTCGGAGGTCTTATACCTCTTGACGTGGGCACGAGCCTGAAATCCCAATTTCAGCCGTCGAAACATCTCATATGTTTCGCGACGTTTCAAAACGTCTTCGGTGCCTCAACTCTAAGCCGTTTAACTGAACTATCACGTAGTTATCAAAATGTGTATGTCAGATGTTCGCAACATCCATAGACGACGTTCGAGGTTCAGCACACTGAGCGGTGCATTAAGGACATAAGCCTTCTATGAAGCAATGAGGACAATCCTCAGTTTACGGACCTAGTCCGCATAATTCCTACTACCAACTTTCAACTAAATTTTCTCTAGGAACATATCTAAACAGTGGACCTAAAGCGCGAGCTTCGACATAATTTGCGAAGACCTTTTGACTATGTTCAGGATAATTAAGTTCATCTTATGAACTCCCACTCAGATAGACATCCCTCTAGTCATCTAAGTGATTACATGATCCGAGTCAACTAGGCCGTGTCCGATCATCACGTGAGACGGACTAGTCATCATCGGTGAACATCTTCATGTTGATCGTATCTACCATACGACTCATGCTCGACCTTTCGGTCTCTTGTGTTCCGAGGCCATGTCTGTACATGCTAGGCTCGTCAAGTCAACCTAAGTGTTTCGCGTGTGTAAATCTGGCTTACACCCGTTGTATGTGAACGAAAGAATCTATCACACCCGATCATCACGTGGTGCTTCGAAACGACGAACTTTCGCAACGGTGCACAGTTAGGGGGAACACCTTATTGAAATTTTAGTGAGGGATCATCTTATTTACTACCGTCGTTCTAAGTAAACAAGATGTATAAACATGATAAACATCACATGCAATCAAATAATAGTGACATGATATGGCCAATATCATATAGCTCCTTTGATCTCCATCTTGGGGCTCCATGATCATCTTGTCACCGGCATGACACCATGATCTCCATCATCATGATCTCTATCATCGTGTCTTCATGAAGTTGTCTCGTCAACTATTACTTCTACTACTATAGCTAACGGTTAGCAATAAAGTAAAGTAATTACATGACGTTTATGTTGACACGCAGGTCATAAATAAATTAAGACAACTCCTATGGCTCATGCCGGTTGTCATACTCATCGACATGCAAGTCGTGATTCCTATTACAAGAACATGATCAATCTCATACATCACATATATCATTCATCACATCCTTTTGGCCATATCACATCACATAGCATACCCTGCAAAAACAAGTTAGACGTCCTCTAATTGTTGTTTGCATGTTTTACGTGGCTGCTATGGGTTTCTAGCAAGAACGTTTCTTACCTACGCAAAAACCACAACGTGATATGCCAATTGCTATTTACCCTTCATAAGGACCCTTTTCATCGAATCTGATCCGACTAAAGTGGGAGAGACAGACACCCGCTAGCCACCTTTATGCAACTAGTGCATGTCAGTCGGTGGAACCAGTCTCACGTAAGAGTACGTGTAAGGTCGGTCCGGGCCGCTTCATCCCTTAAGGCGGCTTGTTTCTTATGAGCAGGGAAATATTTAGTAGAGAAGTAATAAATCATATCCTGGGGACTACGCACACAACCAGGATCAAGAGCATTAAACCATGTTTTAGCATGCTACCTCTTGAGCACTGCGTTGGATTTCCCCGAAGAGGAAGGGATGACGCAGCAAAGTAGCGTAAGTATTTGTTGGAAATATGCCCTAGAGGCAATAATAAATTAGTTATTATTATATTTCCTTGTTCATGATAATCGTTTATTATCCATGCTAGAATTGTATTGATAGGAAACTCAGATACATGTGTGGATACATAGACAACACCATGTCCCTAGTAAGCCTCTAGTTGACTAGCTCGTTGATCAATAGATGGTTACGGTTTCCTGACCATGGACATAGGATGTCGTTGATAACGGGATCACATCATTAGGAGAATGATGTGATGTACAAGACCCAATCCTAAGCCTAGCACAAGATCATGTAGTTCGTATGCTAAAGCTTTTCTAATGTCAAGTATCATTTCCTTAGACCATGAGATTGTGCAACTCCCGGATACCGTAGGAGTGCTTTGGGTGTGCCAAATGTCACAAAGTAACTGGGTGGCTATAAAGGTACACTACAGGTATCTCCGAAAGTGTCTGTTGGGTTGGCACGAATCGAGACTGGGATTCGTCACTCCGTGTAAATGGAGAGGTATCTCTGGGCCCACTCGGTAGGACATCATCATAATGTGCACAATGTGATCAAGGAGTTGATCACGGGATGATGTGTTACGGAACGAGTAAAGAGACTTGCCGGTAACGAGATTGAACAAGGTATCGGGATACCGATGATCGAATCTCGGGCAAGTATCGTACCGCTAGATAAATGGAATTGTATACGGGATTGATTAAGTCCTTGACATCATGGTTCATCCGATGAGATCATCGTGGAACATGTGGGAGCCAACATGGGTATCCAGATCCCGCTGTTGGTTATTGACCGGAGAGTCATCTCGGTCATGTCTGCATGTCTCCCGAACCCGTAGGGTCTACACACTTAAGGTTCGGTGACGCTAGGGTTATAGAGATATTAGTATGCGGTAACCCGAATGTTGTTCGGAGTCCCGGATGAGATCCCGGATGTCACGAGGAGTTCCGGAATGGTCCGGAGGTAAAGATTTATATATGGGAAGTCCTGTTTTGGTCACCGGAATAGTTTCGGGTTTTATCGGTAACATACCGGGACCACCAGGAGGGTCCCGGGGGTCCACCAAGTGGGGCCACCGGCCCCGGAGGGCTGCATGGGCCAAGTGTGGGAGGGGACCAGCCCCAGGTGGGCTGGTGCGCCCCCCCCCCCCACAAGGGCCCAAGGCGCCTAAGGGGAGGAGGGGGCAAACCCTAAGGGCAGATGGGCCTTAGGGCCCATGCCTGGTGCGCCTCCCTCTCCCCCTCCCCTTGGCCGCCCCACCAGATGGGATCTGGGCTGGCCGCCGCCCCTAGGGTGGAACCCTAGGTGGGGGCACAGCCCCCCTCTCCCCCTATATATAGTGGAGGCAAAGGAGCAGCCCATAAACGAAGTTTCTTCTCTTGTTGGCGCATCCCTACCTCTCTTTCTCCTCATATCTCGCGGTGCTTGGCGAAGCCCTGCTGGATCACCATGCTCCTCCACCACCACCACGCCGTTGTGCTGCTGCTGGATGGAGTCTTCCTCAACCTCTCCTTCTCTCCTTGCTGGATCAAGGCATGGGAGACATCACCGGGCTGTACGTGTGTTGAACGCGGAGGTGCCGTCCGTTCGGCACTAGGATCTCCGGTGATTTGGATCACGACAAGTATGACTCCTTCAACCCCGTTCTCTTGAACGCTTCCGCTTAGCGATCTACAAGGGTATGTAGATGCACTCTCCTTCCCCTCGTTGCTAGTCTCTCCATAGATAGATCTTGGTGACACGTAGGAAAATTTTGAATTTCTGCTACGTTCCCCAACAGTGGCATCATGAGCTAGGTCTATGTGTAGTTTCTATGCACGAGTAGAACACAAAGTAGTTGTGGCCGTTGATTTTGTTCAATATGCTTATCGTTACTAGTCCAATCTTGATTCGGCGGCATTGTGGGATGAATCGGCCCGGACCGACCTTACACATACTCTTACGTGAGGCTGGTTCCACCGACTGACATGCACTAGTTGCATAAGGTGGCTAGCGGGTGTCTGTCTCTCCCACTTTAGTCGGATCGGATTCGATGAAAAGGGTCCTTATGAAGGGTAAATAGCAATTGGCATATCACGTTGTGGTTTTTGCGTAGGTAAGAAACGTTCTTGCTAGAAACCCATAGCAGCCACGTAAAACATGCAAACAACAATTAGAGGACGTCTAACTTGTTTTTGCAGGGTATGCTATGTGATGTGATATGGCCAAGAAAAATGTGATGAATGATATGTGATGTATGAGATTGATCATGTCTTGTAATAGGAATCACGACTTGCATGTCGATGAGTATGACAACCGACAGGAGCCATAGGAGTTGTCTTTATTTATTGTATGACCTGCGTGTCATTGAACAACGCCATGTAATTACTTTACTTTATTGCTAACCGGTAGCCATAGTAGTAGAAGTAATAAGTTGGCGAGACAACTTCATGGAGACACAATGATGGAGATCATGGTGTCATGCCGATGACGATGATGATCATGGAGCCCCGAAGATGGAGATCAAAAGGAGCAATATGATATTGGCCATATCATGTCACTATTTGATTACATGTGATGTTTATCATGTTTATACATCTTATTTTCTTAGAACGACGGTAGCTTAAATAAGATGATCCCTCACTAAAATTTCAAGAGAAGTGTTCTCCCTAACTGTGCATCGTTGCGAAAGTTCGTCGTTTCGAAGCACCACGTGATGATCGGGTGTGATAGATTCTTACGTTCGAATACAACGGGTGTTGACGAGCCTAGCATGTACAGACATGGCCTCGGAACACATGCGAAACACTTAGGTTAACTTGACGAGCCTAGGATGTACAGGCATGGCCTCGGAACACAAGAGACCGAAAGGTCGAGCATGAGTCGTATGGTAGATACGATCAACATGAAGATGTTCACCCATGATGACTAGTCCGTCTCACGTGATGATCGGACACGGCTTAGTTGACTCGGATCATGTAATCACTTAGATGACGAGAGGGATGTCTATCTGAGTGGGAGTTCATAAGATGAACTTGTTTATCCTGAACATAGTCAAAAGGATTTTGCAAATTATGTCATAGCTCGCGCTTTAGTTCTATTGTTTAGATATGTTCCTAGAGAAAATTAGTTGAAAGTTGATAGTAGCAATTATGCAGACAGTAGAAGGCTTATGTCCTTAATGCACCGCTTAGTGTGCTGAACCTCGAACGTCGTCTGTGGATGTTGCGAACATCTGACATACACATTTTGATAACTACGTGATAGTTCAGTTAAACGGTTTAGAGTTGAGGCACCGAAGACGTTTTAAAACGTCGCGAAACATATGAGATGTTTCGAGGGCTGAAATTGGGATTTCAGGCTCGTGCCCACGTCAAGAGGTATAAGACCTCCGACGATTTTTCTTAGCCTGTAAACTAAGGGAGAAAAGCTCAATTGTTGAGCTTGTGCTCAGATTGTCTGAGTACAACAATCATTTGAATCAAGTGGGAGTTGATCTTCCAGATGAGATAGTGATGTTTCTCCGAAGTCATTACCACCAAGCTGCTAGAGCTTCATGATGAACTATAATATATCAGGGACATATATGATGATCCTTGAGATATTCGCGATGTTTGACACCACAAAAGTAGAAATCAAGAAGGAGCATCAATTGTTGATGGTTGGTGAAACCACTAGTTTCAAGAAGGGCAAGGGCAAGAAGGGATACTTCATGAAATGGCAAATCAGGTGCTTCTCTAGTGAAGAAACCCAAGGTTGAACCCAAACCTGAGACTAAGTGCTTCTGTAATAAGGGGAACAGCCACTGGAGCAGAATTACCCTAGATACTTGGTAGATGAGAAGGCTGGCAAGGTCGATAGAAGTATATTGGATATACATTGTGTTAATGTGTACTTTACTAGTACTCCTAGTAGCACCATGGTATTAGATACCGGTTCGGTTGCTAAGTGTTAGTAAACTCGAAATAAAAGGCTGCGGAGTAAACGGAGACTAGCTAAAGGTGAGCTGGCGATATGTGTTGGAAGTTTTTCCCAAGCTTGATGTGATCAAGCATCGCACGCTCCCTCTACCATCGAGATTGGTGTTTGTGTTGAGCATAGACGTGATTGGATTATGTCTATCGCAATACGGTTATTTATTTAAGGAGAATAATGGTTACTCTGTTTATTTGAATAATACCTTCAATGGTCTTGCACCTAAAATGAATGGTTTACTGAATCTCAATCGTAGTGATACACATTTTCATGCCAAAGGTATAAGATAGTAATGATAGTACCACACAAATGTGGCACTGCAATTTGAGTCATATCAGTATAAAACGCATGAAGAAGCTCCATGTTGATGGATCTTTGGGCTCACTCGTTTTTGAAAAGTTTGAGACATGCGAACCATGTCATTGGTGTATATGCATGAAGAAACTCCATGCAAATGGACCGTTTGGACTCACTTGATTTTGAATCACTTGAGACATGCAAATAATACCACATGGGCAAGATGACTGAAAGCCTCGTTTTCAGTAAAATGGAACTAGAAAGCAACTTGTTGGAAGTAATACGTTTTGATGTGTGCAGTCCAATGAGTGCTGAGGCGTGTAGTGGATATCGTTATGTTCTTACTTCACAGATGATTTGAGTAGATGTTGAGTATATTTACTTGATGAATCACGAGTCTGAATTATTGAAAGGTTCAAGTAATTTCAGGGTGAAGGTGAGAGATCGTCGTGACAAGAGGCTAAAATATCTATGATATGATCATAGAGATGAATATCTGAATTACGAGTTTGGCACAGAATTAAGACATTGTGGAAATTGTTTCACAACTAATACAGCCTGGAACACCATAGTGTGATGGTGTGTCCGAACATCATAACTGCACCCTATTGGATATGATGCATACCATGATGTCTCTTATCGAATTACCACGATAGTTTATGGGTTAGGCATTAGAGATAACCACATTCACTTTAAATAGGGCACCACGTAATTCCGATGAGATGACACCGTATGAACTATGGTTTAGAGAAACCTAAGCTGTCATTTCTTAAAAGTTTGGGGCTGCGACGCTTATGTGAAAAAGTTTCAGGCTGATAAGCTCGAACCCAAAGCGGATAAATGCATCTTCATAGGACACCCAAAACAGTTGGGTATACCTCCTGTCTCAGATCCGAAAGCAATAAGGGATTGTTTCTAGAATCGGGTCCTTTCTCGAGGAAAAGTTTCTCTCGAAAGAATTGAGTGGGAGGATGGTGGAGACTTGATAAGGTTATTGAACCGTCTCTTCAACTAGTGTGTGGCAGGGCACAGGGAGTTGTTCATGTGGCACCTACACCAATTGAAGTAGAAGCTTATGATAGTGATCATGAAACTTCAGATCAAGTCACTACTAAACCTTGTGGGATGACAAGGATGCGTACTACTTCAGAGTGGTATGTAATCCTGTCTTGGAAGTCATGTTGCTAGACAACAATGAACCTACGAGCTATGGAGAAGCGATGGTGGGCCTGGATTCCAAAATGGCTCGAGGCCATATAATCCGAGAGAGGATCCATATATGAAAACAAAGTGTAGAGTTTGGAAGAACTACTTGATGGTCGTAAGGCTGTTAGGTACATATGGATTTTAAAAGGAAGACGGACAATGATGGTAAGTATCACCATTAAGAAAGCTCGACTTGTCGTTAAGATGTTTTTTCCGACAAGTTCAAGGAGTTGACTACGATGAGAATTTCTCACCCGTAGCGATGCTTAAGTCCGTCGGAATCATGTTAGCATTAGCTGTATTTTTCGATTATGAAATCTTATAGATGGATGTCAAAATAAGTTTTCTTACAAAGTTTTCGTAAGAAAAGTTGTATGTGATACAATAGAAGGTTTTGTCAATCCTGAAAGATGCTAACAAGTATGCAAAGCTCCAGCAATCCTTCTAAGGACTGGAGTAAGCATCTCGGAGTTGGAATGTATGCTTTGATGAGATGATCAAAGATTTTGGGTGTATGCAAAGTTTATGAGAAACTTGTATTTCCAAAGAAGTGAGTGGGAGCACTATAGAATTTCTGATGAATATATGTTGTTGACATATTGTTGATCAGAAATGACGTAGAATTTCTGGAAAGCATGCAGAGTTATTTGAAAAGTGTTTTTCAATGGAAAACCTGGATTAAGATACTTGAACGTTGAGCATCAAGATCTATGAGGATAGATCAAAACGCTTAATGGTACTTTCAAATGAGCACATACCTTGACATGATCCTGAAGGTGTTCAAGATGGATCAGTCAAACAAGGAGTTCTTGCCTGAGTTGTAATGTATGAAGTTAAGACTTAAAGCTCGACCACGGCAGAAGAAAGACGAAGGACGAAGGTCGTCCCCTATGCTTTTGTCATAGGCTCTATACGGTGTGCCATGCTGAGTACCGCACCTGATGTGTGCCTTGCCACATATCTGGCAAGAGGGTACAAAGGTAATATAGGAGTAGATCACCAGATAGCGGTCTAAATTATCCTTAGAGGAATAAGGATATGTTTCTCGGTTATGGAGGTGATAAAGAGTTTGACGTAAAGAGTTACGTCGATGCAAGCTTAACACCTATCCGGATAGCTCTGAGTAGAGATACCGGATACGTATAATGGAGCAACAATTTAGAATAGCTCCAAGTAGAACAGTTATTTGAAATGGCTCCAAATGTAGCGTAGTAGTTGCATCCACTGAAATATCTTTGCAACTGGATGATAAATCAACTGCTATACCTGTCGGTATTTGTGAGGATGTGCCTGTTGTGGTTGCAAACGTTACTATTTTAACGGACTTTGTTATTCTTGATATTCCTGAGGACGATAGTATGTCCATTATTCTCAGAAGACCTTTTTTGAATACTGCAGGGGCTGTTATTGATTGCAACAAAGGCAATGTCACTTTTCATGTTAATGGTAATGAGCATACAGTACACTTTCCGAGGAAACAACATCAATTCTATTGGAAAAATTTCAACAATTACTATTGGAGGTTTTGAATTTCCTCTTCCTACTGTCAAGAAGAAATATGATATTCTTATTGTTGGGGATGTGCATATCCCCGTTGAGGTAACCTAGTGTTATTCAAAATTTCTCCGGTTTCATGTTATTCGAAATGAGTTTGTTAACAAGACCTGATCAACCTTGTTAGTGGATTCCTTTTGATGAGCATGAGATGGATGAAGTTAGAAAGCACAACCCTCTGTACCCTCTTTTTACTTTCTGTTATTTGTATTAAATAAAGCAAAAATAGTATTTTTTTGTCTGTTTTCTGAATTATCCATGCAATAAAAAAATACCCCGAAAATAAAAGTTCTCTAAATGCCCCGAAAATGAAATATGATTTTTTCCATAATATTTGAGTATTTTAGGAACTGAGTGTTGGAAATATGCCCTAGAGGCAATAATAAATTAGTTATTATTATATTTCCTTGTTCATGATAATCGTTTATTATCCATGCTAGAATTGTATTGATAGGAAACTCAGATACATGTGTGGATACATAGACAACACCATGTCCCTAGTAAGCCTCTAGTTGACTAGCTCATTGATCAATAGATGGTTACGGTTTCCTAACCATGGACATTGGATGTCGTTGATAACGGGATCACATCATTAGGAGAATGATGTGATGGACAAGACCCAATCCTAAGCCTAGCACAAGATCATGTAGTTCGTATGCTAAAGCTTTTCTAATGTCAAGTATCATTTCCTTAGACCATGAGATTGTGCAACTCCTGGATACCGTAGGAGTGCTTTGGGTGTGCCAAACGTCACAACGTAACTGGGTGGCTATAAAGGTACACTACAGGTATCTCCGAAAGTGTCTGTTGAGTTGGCACGAATCGAGACTGGGATTTGTCACTCCGTGTAAACGGAGAGGTATCTCTGGGCCCACTCGGTAGGACATCATCATAATGTGCACAATGTGATCAAGGAGTTGATCACGGGATGATGTGTTACGGAACGAGTAAAGAGACTTGCCGGTAACGAGATTGAACAAGGTATCGGGATACCGACGATCGAATCTCGGGCAAGTATCGTACCGCTAGATAAAGGGAATTGTATACGGGATTGATTAAGTCCTTGACATCATGGTTCATCCGATGAGATCATCGTGGAACATGTGGGAGCCAACATGGGTATCCAGATCCCGATGTTGGTTATTGACCAGAGAGTTATCTCGGTCATGTCTGCATGGTTCCCGAACCCGTAGGGTCTACACACTTAAGGTTCGATGACGCTAGGGTTATAGGGAATAGATATACGTGGTTACCGAATGTTGTTCGGAGTCCCGGATGAGATCCCGGACGTCACGAGGAGTTCCGGAATGGTCCGGAGATAAAGATTTATATATGGCAATTCCTGTTTTGGTCACCGGAAAAGTTTCGGGTTTTATTGGTAACATACCGGGACCACCAGGAGGGTCCCGGGGGTCCACCAAGTGGGGCCACCGGCCCCGGAGGGCTGCATGGGCCAAGTGTGGGAGGGGACCAGCCCCGGGTGGGCTGGTGCGCCCCTCACAAGGGCCCAAGGCGCCTAAGGGGAGGAGGGGGGCAAACCCTAAGGGCAGATGGGCCTTAGGGCCCATGCCTGGTGCGCCTCCCTCTCCCCCTCCCCTTGGCCGCCCCACCAGATGGGATCTGGGCTGGCCGTCGGCCCTAGGGTGGAACCCTAGGTGGGGGCGCAGCCCCCCCTCTCCCCCTATATATAGTGGAGGCAAAGGAGCAGCCCATAGACGAAGTTTCTTCTCTTGTTGGCGCATCCCTACCTCTCTTTCTCCTCATATCTCGCGGTGCTTGGCGAAGCCCTGCTGGATCACCATGCTCCTCCACCACCACCACGCCGTTGTGCTGCTGCTGGATGGAGTCTTCCTCAACCTCTCCTTCTCTCCTTGCTGGATCAAGGCATGGGAGACGTCACCGGGCTGTACGTGTGTTGAACGCGGAGGTGCTGTCCGTTCGGCACTAGGATCTCCGGTGATTTGGATCACGACGAGTACGACTCCTTCAACTCCGTTCTCTTGAATGCTTCCGCTTAGCGATCTACAAGGGTATGTAGATGCACTCTCCTTCCCCTCGTTGCTGGTCTCTCCATAGATAGATCTTGGTGACACGTAGGAAAATTTTGAATTTCTGCTACGTTCCCCAACACTGAGAACACAACAGGGGGAGCAGTCACGTGCCCACGAGGGTGGAGGGCGCGCCCACCCCCCTAGGCGTCCCCTGCCTCATGGAACCCACGTGGGTTCCCTCCACTTATCCTTTCACCCACACACTTCGTCTTTCTCCATAAAAAATCTCTAGCCAGCTCAAACCCGAGTTCTAGCTCATCTTGCTGCCATTTTCGATCTCCTTGCTCAAAGCTCCTCTCACAAAACTGCTTTGGTGGATTGTTCTTCTGTATGTGACTCCTCCAATGGTCCAATTATTTTTTGTTCTAGTGCTTTATTCATTGCAAATTTTTGCTCCTTAGGTGACCCTGTTCTTGAGCTTGCATGTCAAATTTATGTGGTCAAAAGTAGTTTTAATGCATAATATAGCCTCTAGGCACTTGTAGGAGTAGTTGCTATCAATCTTGTTGAGTTTGGTTCACTTTTATTTTAAAAGTTTCTAAACATTTCAGAAATTTTCAGAAAAAGATGAAGATATTTTTGAGGGGCTCATCGAGTCGAAGCTCGAAGGATAAGCAAAGTGAAGAGAACAAGAAGCCCAAGTATAATCTCCCTCGTACCGTGGAGGTTCTTCCATGTGAATGGCCTTGTGATGAGTTCTTGAAAGAGGTCGGGATTTATGAAGATTTTTATCAATTGGCTGAGAATGCAGGCCTCACCACCTTCCTCCACGATCAGCGTGAACAGTATCTCTTACTCACCAATATCTTTGTGCAAAATTTTCATTTCCATGCTAGGAGATCACCACCTTCGGTGGAATTTTATTTATATGATGAGCATAAGGAGATGTCACTTTATGATTTTTGTCGGGCCTATTTGATACCCTTTGAGGGCAGCATAGAGGAACCACATCGTAATGATGTGGAGGGATTTATTGATATGATTGCTGTAGGGGGAAGAGGGAAGTTTCCGATGCAAGAATCACTAGCATACATTTTCCTGTTCTACGTTACTTCGCAATATTTGCTAGTAGATACTTAATTGGTCGTGGGAACTGTGGAAACCTTAGTGCTCCTGATATTGTTATTTTGCGCCATGCCTTGTTTCATGGTACTACTTTCAGTTTAGGCGCTATTGTTGTTAAACGGTTAAATCTAAACCGTACTAAGGGCCCCGTCCTCGGAGGCATCTTTGCCTCGCGCCTTGCTGCACACTTTAACATACCTATCAGGCATTATGAGAAAGAAGAAAAGTTGTTGCCTCCTATTGTTCTAGGTTAGAAGAGTATGGTAGCACATGAGTTTATTGTTAAGGATAAGAATAAGACACTCAAATATAAATTGATATTTAACAAAAAATATTGTGAGTTTATTACCTTGCCTGCGCCCTCTTTGTTCAACATATTTTCAGGCATGTACCTTGTTCTGCCGGAGGCCATTCATGCCTACCAGAGCCAGATGTCAGCTGCAGAGCCGGAGCCACCATCTGATCCTCACCGTCAGTCTGTTTATCAGTGGAATCCGGAGGAGATCGCCAACCAGTGGGATCCTAAGGATCCTCCTCAGTACACCGGAGAGAGCAGCTTTGATCCTTGCGCATATACCAACTTAGGCCAAAAGCCTAAGCTTGGGGGAGTACTTATCTCTCACCGACATTACATTCATGTTCACACACTCATGCCAGTTGTCGGTGCTCATACTTTTTCATTGTATCATCCATGCTAGTTTATTTTGTTTTTAAGCTTTCTTCTTGTGTGTTTGAAAAACCTTAAGAAAAACCAAAAAAATAGTTGTAGCTTTTAGTTAGTTTACTTTTCATGCCTGTAGTAGTAGTAATTAAAAAGAAAAACCCAAAAAGATTTCCCATATATCTTTTGCTTGTTGGGAGCTTTCCCGTGTAAATAGTATTGTTTTATTTCTTTTCTTTGGGGGTCGAGAGGAGAAGACCATAATGAAAATGTTGAGTGGCTCTCATATGCATTATTGTTAATCTAACAAAGAGCCCATATTACCTTGTCTTCTCTCTTGAATTGAATGCTTGCAGATTCCAGCTTACTCCAATGCACGTGCACTATTATTATTATCCACACTATTCGGTCGTGCAAGTGAAAGGCAATAATGACGATTATGATGAACTGATTGAGATGAGAAAAGCTGGTATGAACTCGACCTCTCTTGTTTTTGTAAATATGATTAGTTCATCATTCCTGATTCAGCCTATTATGAATAAAACATGTTTGCAATGACAATTAGAGATTATAGTTGCTTATGCCATGCTTAATTAGCTAGGAGTTTATAATGGTTTACCTTGCGTGCCAACATGCTATTAAAATGGCTGTGATGTGGTATGATGGGGTGGTATCCTCCTTTGAATGATTCGAGTGGCTTGACTTGGCACATGTTCACGCATATAGTTTAAACAAAATCAACATAGCCTCTATGATATTTATGTTCATGGTGAATTATATCCTACTCATGGTTGCATTCAGTGTTGATTAATTTTAATGCATGTTCATGACTGTTGTCGCTCTCTAGCTGGTTGCTTCCCAGTCTCTTTCTAGCCTTCACTTGTACTAAGTGGGAATATTGATTGTGCATCCAATTCCATAAACCCCAAAGTTATTCCATATGAGTCCACCATACCTTCCTATATATGGTATCTACCTGCCGTTCCAAGTAAATTTGTATGTGCCAAACTCTAAACCTTCAAATAAACATTCTGTTTTGTATGCTCGAATAGCTCATGTATCAACTAGGGTTGTCTATATCTTCCATGCTAGGTGGGTTATTCTCAAGAGGAGTGGACTCCGCTCCTCACTCACGAGAAAATGGCTGGTCACCGGGATGCCCAGTCCGATGCTCAAGTCAAATCAAAATAATTGCAAACAAAAATCCCCCAGGACTGTTGTTAGTTGGAGCCACCCGTTGTTTCGGACAAGCCATGGATTGATGCTTGTTGGTGGTGTGGGAGTATAAACTTTACCATTCTGCTTGGGAACCGCCTATAATGTGTGTAGCATGGAAGATATCGAGATCTCTCGGTTGTTATGTTGACAATGAAAGTATACCACTCGAAATATTATTCATCTCTATTTCAAAACCGAGCTTTGGCACCTCTAAAAATCCCTGCTTCACTCTGCGAAGGGCCTATCTATTTACTTTTATGTTAAATCATCATCCTCTTATTAAAAAGCACCAGTTGGAGAGCACCGCTGTCATTTGCATGCATTACTATTAATTTTATATTGAGTATGACTGGATCTCTTTTACCATGAATTACAATGTCTAGTTAGTCCTTGATCTTTAAAGGTGCTCTGCATTTATGTTTTGCGGTCTCAGAAAGGGCTAGCGAGATACCATCTTGTTATATCATATTATGATTGTTTTGAGAAAGTGTTGTCATCCAAGATTTATTATTATTGCTCGCTAGTTGATTATGCCATTGATATGAGTAAACATGAGACCTAAATGTTATTGTGAATATGGTTAGTTCATAATCTTTGCTGAAAACTTGAATGCTGGCTTTACATATTTACAACAACAAGAGCAAACAGAGTTTGTAAAAGGTTTTCTTTATCACTTTCAGTTTATCAACTGAATTCTTGAGGACAAGCAAAGGTTTAAGCTTGGGGGAGTTGATACGTCTCCGTCGTATCTACTGTTCCAAACACTTTTGCCCTTATTTTGGACTCTCACTTGCATGATTTGAATGGAACTAACCCGGACTGACGCTGTTTTCAGCAGAATTGCCATGGTATTATTTTTGTGCAGAAATAAAAGTTCTCGGAATGACCTGAAAATCAACGGAGATTATTTTCAGAATATATAAAAAATACTGGCGAAAATATCCACGTCAGGGGCCCACACCATGTCCACGAGGGTGGGGGGCGCCCTACCCCCTGGGCGCGCCCCCTGCCTTGTGGGCCCCCTGACGCTCCACCGACCTCAACTCCAACTCCATATATTCGTGTTCGGGGAGAAAAAATCAGAGAGAAGTATTCATCACGTTTTATGATACGGAGCCGCCGCCAAGCCCTAAACTCTCTCGGGAGGGATGATCGGGAGTCCGTTCGGGGCTCCAGAGAGGGGAATCCGTCGCCATCGTCATCATCAACCTTCCTCCATCACCAATTTCATGATGCTCACTGCCGTTCGTGAGTAATTCCATCGTAGGCTTGCTGGATGGTGATGGTTGGATGAGATTTATCATCTAATCGAGTTAGTTTTGTTAGGGTTTGATCCCTAGTATCCACTATGTTCTGAGATTGATGTTGCTATGACTTTGCTATGCTTAATGCTTGTCGCTAGGGCCCGAGTGCCATGATTTCAGATCTGAACATATTATGTTTTCATGAATATATGTGAGTTCTTGATCCTATCTTGCAAGTCTATAGTCACCTATTATGTGTTATGATCCCTTAACCCCGAAGTGACAATAATCGGGATACTTACCGGTGATGGTCGTAGTTTGAGGAGTTCATGTATTCACTATGTGAAAATGCTTTGGTCTGGTACTCTATTAAAAGGAGGCATTAATATCATTTAGTTTCCAATAGGACCCCTCTGCCACGGGAGGGTAGGACAAAAGATGTCATGCAAGTTCTTTTCCATAAGCACGTATGACTATATTCGGAATACATGCCTACATTACATTGATGAACTGGAGCTAGTTCTGTGTCACCCTATGTTATAACTGTTGCATGATTGATCGCGTCTGACATAATTATCCATCACTGATCCATTGCCTACGAGCTATTCATATATTGTTCTTTGCTTATTTACTTTTCCGTTGCTACTGTTACAATCACTATAAAACCCAAAAATATTACTTTTGCTACCATTACCACTACTATCATATTATTTTGTTACTAAATACTTTGCTGCAGATATTAAGTTTCCAGATGTGGTTGAATTGACAACTCAGCTGCTAATACTTGAGAATATTATTTGGCTCCCCTTGTGTTGAATCAATAAATTTGGGTTGAATACTCTACCCTTGAAAACTGTTGCGATCCCCTATACTTGTGGGTTATCAAGTCACCCAGCTGAAGAATGCCCAACTAGGCAGATTACTTATTTCTTGTGTGAAGGGACTACCCACTACCCTGCTTAGTGTCGCATTTACCCCGTGGTTCAAAGAACCATCCAACAGAAGAAAGAAGCAATGAAAGAAGCCCTCATGGAAATTTTAGAAGAACCTGTGATGAAGGAAGAGGTGGATGACACGTCCGAAGAAGACCCAATTAAACCCAACACCAAGTCATGCTATTCATGTGGAGAAGAAGGACACATCTCCCAGAATTGTCCGAAGTGGGATCTAGTAGCATTCCCGACAGTGGAAGTAGAATATGACCCACAGGAAATAGAAGCCCTGATTGGCACGGAAAATTCCAGGAATAGAATTAAATTGGATTCCAAGAACAACCCAATTTATACAAAGAAGGACTTGAGTCATATCACATGTTTTAGGTGCAAAGATTCAGGGCACTATTTCAGCAGTTGCCCAAAAAGGAAGCCAAGGACCCAAGGAGGCTATGTAATCACGAAGAAACCTCGAGACTCATCAGAAGTAATATGTTTCCGTTGTAACAAAGCAGGGCACTTTGCCAGAGATTGTCCCAAAGAGAAGGAGGCTTGTGCTAAAAAGTAGTAGTAGTAGTGGGAACATTTCTTTTTATTATTGAGGGTTGAGTTGAGGCATGAAATGGATATGCAAGAGATTTTAATAAGTTCATGAAATCGATAAAGTTCATGTGTCATGATTTCATATGTTGAATTTTATGAGTTGTTATTCTATGAGGAAGGATTTTGACCATTTTTCAAGGATATAAGAAATATGGTCTATGGATGAATTTGTGCATTTCAAGGGTGGTAGTACCCTGTGAGGACATTTGACCCCTGGAAAAGATAATGATATTCCACGGAGTGGACTTCGGACAAAATAAGTACGAGTTTTATCTCGATATGTGGGATACCCCAAGAATATGAAGCGATGAAGTATTATTGGATATAAAGGAGGTACAATGTTGGTAATATGGAGCAATTGTAACCCCATGATGAGTTAAAGCTATAAATGTGATGAGGTGAGCCCATAACCCACAGGCTCCAGGACCTGCGAAGAAGCAAGCACACTCTTGCTGAAGGAAAAACCCTGAAAGAAGTTACGACTTTATCAACAGACGATCTTATAGGAATAACGCAAAACCTGAGAGTGTGAAGAAACGATAGATGTTTGGTTGGCTTGCAGAATCAATGGATTATTTGAACCTAGTTCGTGGACAAGAGAAATTCTGCAATGCTTGTGAGGATGACCGAGTGTTAAAATGCGAGATTCACTAAAACCATATACAAGGTAATGATTTGGGTGCGGAATGGATTGATCACCATGCCGACTTACTCTTATTATTTGCCTCTGCTATATGGGATGGTAAATTTGAGTGACTTACCCATAGTAGGGAGACAGCGGTAATAAGCCTGATTGAACCTTAGAATGGTATGACAATTTTTCCCTTATACAAGGCAGCTGTTGCCAACCGTAGGTCATACGGTGAGGTTCAACCCAGACCCTTTTCCTACAGGAGAAACCATAAATTGATAAACGCCATGAGATATCGATAGCTGTTTAGTGTTGGCGCCGGACCTGTCAGCTAAGAAGACCTAGTCTCGGAAGAACCTTACCAAGATGAAAGGACACAAGAATTGAGAAAAAAGGTTATGCCACTACCGGAAGAGCCCAGAGAAGAAATTATCCTGAAGATCTGAGAAGACTGACCCTGTCAACAATAAGGATGGAGTACATGCGTTTTGATGGAGCCGTAACCATGTTTCTAAGGGTGGTAGCACCCCAGACCTTCGTGACAATCGATGGATTTTTTAGGAGACCCCGAACCTAACCTATTTCTTTCTAGCCTCTTCGAATCTCGAGGGAGAGATTCATTTTAAGGGTGGTAGGTTTGTAACATCTCAAACTTCTAAATTTTGGAATGTTATATTAAATAAATAGTTTTGATTGATTGTTTGATTGTGGTGTGGTTGGTTGTGTGAAATTGAGTGAAATTTGAAACTTTGAAAGTTAAATGAGAGGGAATAAAAGGACTTCCCAAACTTTCACCTTGCATTTATGACCTCCTTGAATTCAAATTTCATTTCATCACAAAACCCTAGAGAGAAGATGATATGACTTCTTCCATTTAATTAAATGAAAAAAGGTTTTTGAAAAGGTTTGAATTCCATTTGGAAATATTCCAAATTCAGAAACTTTATGCAACTCAATGATGTTCATGAGAGAAGATAAAATGACTTCTTCAAATTATATGAAATATGAGTTGGAAGTTTAAAATAAATCAAATTTAAAGTCCCTTTGAAGTTATTTTGAAACCCACTTTCAATTTGGAGTTATTTGGTTTTTATTCAAATTATTTTTCTCCAAAAATAAAATATATTGTCAATAGGATAAAATGATTCCCTATAATAAAAAGATGGAGAGAAATAGATTTTAAGTTATTTTGGTATTTTAAAACATTTTTATTTGGTTTTTATTTGAACCAGTAGCACTGTTCGCTTTATTTAAATTTTTTGAAATTTATTTCCCACTGAAAATATGTTCATCATTTAGGAAATATTTTTCTAAAAATTTGATATATAATATGCCTATGTAAAATTTTATTTTTATTTTCGTTATTCAATTTTCTTTTTCTGTTTTACTTTAAAAAACAAAAACTGCGCGTGCCCTTAGACCTAACAGTCGCCCATGTGCGCAGCATAGTGGCATCGGGCGCCCCACCATTTTATTTTTCTTCTCTCCTACTTGGGCTAGGCCCAACCGGCCATATTCTTTCCCCAGTTTTTTTCCATAAACATTTTTCTTTTTCAGTTGACCGAATAAAAAAAACTAGAGCCGCAGTGTACACGCGCGACCGGCCGACGGAAGCCCCATGGCACACCTTTCCTCTTTGTCTCTTTTCTTTTCGTCTATATTTAGTTTTATATTACCTAGCATTTAATCTTTAATCCTCTTTTTCATCTATAAATATTAATTCATAGAGCCTTCAAAAATCATCCGATTCGGATTAAATTAATATTTTAGTTTGATTAGATTCATTAAAAAAATATTTCTCTTCTCTCCGACGGGACTTCTGAAAGTTGTCTCCTCTCTCCGAAGTATATATCGCTACTTCTAATGTCTGAGTTGGTGAATAGTATTCACGGTTTATTTTCGCTATTTTTTTTCATCCCCCTCCCACCATCTCCCCAGTTTAATTTTTTTCTTCTTCGCAACTAAAACCGAATCGCGTCTGATACTCTTTTCATTTATTCGTGCTTGCTTTGGTAGGTGTCGATTGAATTCAATCATGTAAAAATTTGATAACTAAGAATTTAGAAATAATACCATATATATGGGATCAACTTCTAAACAAATCACCTATCTCTTTTATTTATTTTTTCCACGGATCCCCTTCCATACTTAGCTTCTTCAAACCCGCACTAGACGCGCTTATCTCTTCTCCTAATAAAGCATTACCTAAGTCGTCCCTTCCTTCGTCAGCCTCCCTCCCCCGTCAATCCACCCCTCGTACGAAAACCCCACTCGCCGATTTTTATCGACAGAAAACCAAAAAAGACCAAAGGTGAAAACTTACGCAGGACCTCCCTCCCGGCTCCCATTATCCCTAGCTAGCCCGCGCTCATCCCCTTCTACACCAGCAGCCGCCGCCCCCGCCCCGCACCCCTTGCCCTCCCTCCCTACCTTTTCCCAGCCGAGCGCCCCATCCACCTAATACAAAGGGCAACGCCGCGGCTGGGCAGTCCAGGAGGCGAGCGAGGCAGCGAGCAAAGTTTTTCATGGATCGATCGATACATGTGTGATTGTGTTTGCCTCTTCCTCAGCTGGCTGATCGAGCGTCCTCTACGTGCCCTCCCTCAGCAGCTCGTCGCCGCAGGCAGGTATCCACACGTGATGCCTATGTGCTGCACGCCATTTCTCTATGCAGGTGCCGCCATGGCCGTGTCATGGAGCTCGCCGCCGCGCCTTCCAACGACGCCCTGCGTCCAGGTCATCCAGATCCTGATTTGGGCGTTTGTTTTTTTGCCCTTGTTTCTGATTTGGGCGATTTTTTTTCAGGCATGGCGAGGGCGCTCGATGGCAGGAACGGCCGCATCAAGGAGGCAGCTAGGGACGGTGGCTCCAGGGCTCTACACGCCGTTGCCAGCCACGGGAAGATGTCGGTGTGTGTTTACCTGCTCGAGAAGCATGTTCAACGAAAATGTCAATGAACCTTTGGCCATAGCTTCTTCCTCTTCTCACAACAAGTGAGTTCTCTCTGCACTAGCATTAGTGCTATCAGTAATCACCGCTCTAGAATCCTGAATATATTTCTATATGATATCCAGCCGGTAATCGTGCAGGGTTTTGTCTAAAGTTTTTTCTTTTACAATTTGCAATGTACAAAGTTTGAATAAACTGCTGGCATCTAATTTTCCATCATATTATATTTTACGCATAAGTTTTGTATCTCCTTTCTAATGAGTAAATGGTGAATAGATCCTTTTTGTGAATTAAACATAATTCAGAGATGATAATGACTATGTAGCTTGCATTGCATGCATGTATGGTGGTGTATCTATTGAGCTGGAGAATATTTTAGTATTCATTCACTTGCAGCGATGGCAATGACCAACACAGTTTTTTCGTTTTCTGTTTCGTTCCTACGTTCTGGTTGGTACCGGTGTAGATTTTCTTCCTTAATAAAATACATAGAAGTAGATCGGATTGGTCACAAATATCTTACTACTTCAGCAGCAGTTATGTTTTTCCAACTGAAATCATTTTCCTTGCTAGGCACTAGCTATACCTGAAAACAGGTAAGAGACATGTTGTTGGCAACTCACCCTTAGTTACAGTTGAGGTACTTGCACAAAAGACGTGTGAAAATGTTTGATTTTAACATTGTTTTACCATATGCTTTGATTTCATCGGGAAAGAGGAGAAGACGAGAGGAAAAGAGTCCCTAGGGGTAAGTATGGCCGAGCACAACAGGTTGAAACAAAAATACTGAGATGGTGTTGAGAACAGAAAATAGGAGAAATACTCCAATGTTTTACACAACATGTTGTGACACATGCACACGACATAGATATTTTAATCAATATCTCATTTAATGAACTAATCAAGAAAGAAAAAAATAGATTGACTCATGATGACAAATATGTTCGTCTTGATTTGTACTATCAATTTTTATCGCAACACAGTCATAAGTCGCATGTGACGTTCACATTGTGAATTGAAATGATGTTTTGATTAGTGTCTTAGTTTGTTGTTTCATGGTAGCACGGGCATTCACCTGTGTTAGTTTTTCATCTTGAATGAAAGTAACTTTGTGTTATAATTGATTGAGCATATGAATTTATGAAGTATTGGTTGTGTATGCTAATTCTGACAGATGGAATCCTTTGCTTTCTAGCATCATGCACTAATATCTCTATCCCTAATGTCTCAGTTGGTAGAATAGCCTCCACGAATTTTTTTTGTCCCACCACTTTCATCTATTTTTTTCTTTGGTTTTTTGTCCCCCACCCCACCCCACCCCATGCAAGCACCCTCAAAAAACAACCCGCACAAACACCGCTCCTATCGATCCCTTGGACGCACGAGATCGCCGCCGCCGACCTCACAGAGAAGATGCCACCGAATCTTGTACACGTACGGGATCGCCGGATCCCTGGAACGCCGCTGATCTATTCACTACGTCGACGGAAACCAAGCGCTACACTAGAAACCAGGCCGATCCCAGAGCCAGAAGAAGAAGGAGAAGAGGGTGTCCATGGCTCATCAGGCGTCGGCGGGCAACGATGACACGCGGCTGCGAAGGTGTTCGTGGATGGCCTGGCGTGGAAGATGAGCAAGGAGGGCGTGCGCGACCAGTTCGAGCTCTTCGGCGAGATCCTCGAGGCCGTCGTCATCGCCAACAAGGGCACCGACATATCCAAGGGCCGCGGATTCGTGAGTACCCACCCAAACAATTCTCTCTTCCCCTCATCATCAATTCATGTTCAGTAGTTAATTCTCTTGTTTAATTCAGCCCTGTTAGTTGATGCTATGCCTAGATGGATGTTTGGCAGGTTACGTTTTGGGAGGCGGAGGCGGCCATTAGGGCGTGCTTGGGTCCGTACCGGTGATTGACGACCGAAGGACCAACTACAACCTTGCCCGCCTCAGGGTCCAAAGGTCCAAGGCCCCACAACCAACTGCCTCTGCATCCATATGCTGGTAATTAATTAATTTGATGTTTTGATTGTTAGTCATTGACCATGACCAAGAATCTGTCAATTAATTTGATGCTTTAGTTAACTTGTAATTTGCTGAATTATTATTGGTTAAGCACCGTGCATGTCTTCGTTTGATTGTTAGTCGGTGACCATTACCAAGAAGCTAGCTAGGTGTGCATGCATGCCACACACATTATCTGTTGTTGCAGTTTAAAATCATCTGCCAACTCTCTTTTCAAATAAAAAAAATCTGCCAACTTAATTAATCAATCATGTCGGATTGTAGACGCGGTGACCAGACAATGCAAAGTTCCTGTTTAGTTTGACATAGTTAGTAGAAGGTTTAGTGTCAATCTAGATTTGCTATGACTAATTTGAAAACTATACTGGTGTTATAGATTTGCTAGGACTAATTAATCTGTATGCACGGCTATTGCTCTTTTGATGTTTTTCACTGTCGAGATTACGCTTTTAGAAAATGTGTTTGTTTTGTTTTGTGTTAAGCTACAACAAAATATGATTTGATTCCACTCTGGACAATCTTCAAAGAGATGCTAATTCTCCATGATTATTAACTTGACGTCTGAAATTAAGTTTGCCTGTCCTATTGTGGTTTATTTCAGTTATGTGTGGTAATTGCAGCAATCAAGTTACCAAATCTGAAGCATTTTAGCAAGGCAACGGTACATGTGCTCTTTTGGTGGAAGATGAAGCTT